>NC_141538.1:140832500-140990000 GCF_021556685.1 Rattus norvegicus
CTGACAGGGGACAAGCCTGCGCATGAGCGGTAAGTTATTCACATTCGGATGGGGCTGGCTGTCGGCGCCATCTTTACTTCACCGCGCCGCTCCCTACAGTCAAGATAAATAATCATATGATAACATCTGACATTAAGATGCCCAATGGATGACCTGTAACCTTTCTGAAAAACAACATCCTGCTGACTAATAGATATGACAAACCTGAGACTTTTCTGACAACCTTTCAACATCAGCCAATTCCCTGACCACACGAATATTGTGTCCTTGTCCTTCGTAAATGTTTCACACTTCCCCCCTCTCTCTGTTACCCCTGTTATGGTATAAATTCAGCCTTGGGAAAAAAATAAAATTGTCGCCTTGATCAGACTCTTGTCTTGGCGTCTTTCTTCGAGTCTCTTGTCCCCCATTCTCTTCCAGGTACACTCTGTACCACGTCGTTGACAAAGCAGGAAAGAGCGAAACCAATCAATCATTCAAGCAAGCCAGAGCTGGTCAGTGGTGGTGGTGCACATTTTAAATCCCAGCATTCTGAAGGCAGAGTTAGGGGGATCTCTGAATTCAAAGTCTTTCACCCTAGTTTACAAAGTGAATTCAAGGACAGCTAGGGCTCTTACACAGAAAAACCCTGTCTTGAAAAACTAAAACAAGCAACCAAACCAAACCAAACCAGTCACTACCACCACCACCAACCAAAACACCCTACCCCCCAAACAAAGTAAAAATTTAAGGATACATTTAAAAATTATTTTTTAGGGTGTGTGTGTGTGTGTCTGTCTGTCTGTCTGTCTGTGTTTATGCCACATGTGTGTAGGTGTGATGGTGTCAGCCCCCCTGGAGCTGAAATTATAGGTAATTGTGAGCTACTTAATTTGAGAACTTGGAAGCAAACTCAGGGTCTAGAAGAGCAGCATGTGCTCTTAAGTTTAAATATATTCAAAGAAGGACCAGTAAGAGATTAGTGGGTTAAGATGTTTGCCACCAAGCTGGGTAATCTGAGTCAATCCCTGTGGTCCACGAGGTAGGAGAGTACTCACTTCTATATGTGGTTCTCTGACCTTGGAGTGTGTAGCACATTTCCATAGCGTATGTGCTACACAATACATTTAAAAAATAGAAACGACATATGTATAAGGCAGAGATGTTAATTAGCCTTCTCCCTTTGTTCCTACATACTAAAGTGAATAATCAAGTGCTTTCAGCAAAAGTTTCTTTCAAGTCCCTAAGAAGTTTCCTAGGCAACCATTATCATCATAATCCACATGATAAAGGCTCTCCCTATCTACATCGCTAACAGGAGAATAACAATGTGTAACCCAGCTGTGTGGCCTCCAAAATTTAAGTTAACCAAGTGTAGGTGGAACCATAGGAATTAGTTTTCCACTTGATAATAATACTGTAAGAAAAAATTATGTTGAAAATAAAAATTTCCATATGGTAAGAGCTCATTGCTAGATTCTATAAGATTTAATAATGTCAGGGCAGTGGTAGCGTATGCCTTTAACCCCAGCACTTGAGAGGCAGAGGTGGAAGGATCTCTGAGTTCAAGACTAGCCTGTCTGCAGAGGGAGTGCCAGGATAGCCAAGGCTACACAGAGAAACACTGTCTCACTGCTTCCCACCCCCACCCCGCCCGCACCAAGAATATAATAATGGTCAGATCTTATTAAAATTTCTTCCCTGGAGGAGACATAAACAATACCTAACTCCTCTTTTTGTAGTCCCAATGACAAACTGAGGTAAATGAACGGAAAAATAAATAAAAAGGAAAGGACAGGAGTGCTCCTAGGTATGGTGGTGGAGAAGCTTTGTTCTGGACAGAAGGGAGAGCATAGTCAGAGTCTGGGACATCTAGGAGAGTCCATAGTGGACTTGACCCTAAGCCACATGAGAAGAGGGGAAAGGAGAGAAGGCAGAGGGGAGAGGGCAAACAGGTGTAACAGCCTGGAGGCCCAAAACACTGAGATAAACAAAATGAATGGATTATTGGGGAAGAGATTCCCAGCCTGCTGGGATGAAGAGTTCAGAAGGGCCCTGAAAGAGGTGTGGACTGAGAGGTGAAGGAAACTGAGGCAGCCAGAGTCTGCTTTTATATGTTTTTTTCCATCTTTATTAAATTGGGTATTTCTTATTTACATTTCAAATGTTATTCTCTTTCCCGGTTTCCAGGCCAACATTCCCCTAACCCCTCCCCCTCCACTTCTATATGGGTGTTCCCCTACCTATCCTCCCCCCATTACCGCCCTCCCCCCAAGAATTTCATTCACTGGGGGTTCAGTCTTGGCAGGACCCAGGGCTTCCCCTTCCACTGGTGCCCCTACTAGGCTATTCATTGCTACCTATGAGGTTGGAGTCCAGGGTCAGTCCATGTATAGTCTTTAGGTAGTGGCTTAGTCCCTGGAAGCTCTGGTTGCTTGGCATTGTTGTTCATATGGGGTCTCGAGCCCCTTCAAGGTCTTCCAGTCCTTTCTCTGATTCCTTCAACGGGGGTCCTGTTCTCAGTTCAGTGGTTTGCTGCTAGCATTCGCCTATGTATTTGCTGTATTCTGGCTGTGTCTCTCAGGAGAGATCTACATCCGGTTCCTGTCGGCCTGCACTTCTTTGCTTCATCCATCTTATCTAGTTTAGTGACTGTATATGTATGGGCCACATGTGGGGCAGGCTCTGAATGGGTGTTCCTTCAGTCTCTGTTCTAAACTTTGCCTCCCTATCCCCTCCTAAGGGTATTCTTGTTCCCCTTTTAAAGAAGGAGTGAAGCTTTCGCATTTTGATCATCTGTCTTGAGTTTCATCTGTTCCGTGCATCTAGGGTAATTCGAGCATTTGGGCTAATATCCACTTATCAATGAGTGCATACCATGTGTGTTTTTCTGAGATTGGGTTACCTCACTCAGGATGAAATTTTCCAGTTCCCTCCATTTGCCTATGAATTTCATAAAGTCATTGTTTTTGATAGTGGAGTAGTATTCCATTGTGTAGATGTACCTCATTTTCTGTATCCATTCCTCTGTTGAAGAGCATCTGGGTTCTTTCCAGCTTCTGGCTATTATAAATAAGGCTGCTATGAACATAGTGGAGCACGTGTCTTTTTTATATGTTGGGGCATCTTTTGGGTATATGCCCAAGAGAGGTATAGCTGGGTCCTCAGGTAGTTCAATGTCCAATTTTGTGAGGAACCTCCAGACTGATTTCCAGAGTGGTTGTACCAGTCTGCAATCGCACCAACAATGGAGGAGTGTTCCTCTTTCTCCACATGCTCACCAACAACTGCTATTGCAGGAGTTTTTTTATCTTAGCCATTCTGACTGGTGTGAGGTGGAATCTCAGGGTTGTTTTGATTTGCATTTCCCTTATGACTAAAGATGTTGAATATTTCTTTAGGTGTTTCTCAGCCATTCTGCATTCCTCAGCTGTGAATTCTTTGTTTAGCTCTGAACTCCATTTTTTAAATAGGGTTATTTGTCTCCTTGCAGTCTAACTCCACGAGTCCTTTGTATATTTTGGATATAAGCCCTCTATCAGTTGTAGGATTGGTAAAGATCTTTTCCCAATCTGTTTGTTGCCGTTTTGTCCTAACAACAGTGTCCTTTGCCTTACAGAAGCTTTGCAGTTTTATGAGATCCCATTTGTCGATTCCTGATCTTAGAGCATAAGCCATTGGTGTTCAGGAAAATTTCTCCAGTGCCCATGTGTTCCAGATGCTTCCCCACTTCTTCTTCTGTTAGTTTGAGTGTATCTGGTTTGATGTGGAGGTCCTTGATCCACTTGGACTTAAGCTTTGTACAGGGTGATAAGCATGGATTGATCTGCATTCTTCTACATGTTGCCCTCCAGTTGAACCAGCACCATTTGCTGAAAATGCTATCTTTTTTCCATTGGATGGTTTTGGCTCCTTTGTCAAAAATCAAGTGACCATAGGTGTGTGGGTTCATTTCTGGGTCTTCAATTCTATTCCATTGGTCTATCTGCCTGTCTCTGTACCAATACCATGCAGTTTTTATCACTATTGCTCTGTAATACTGCTTGAGTTTGGGATAGTGTTTCCCCTGGAAGTCCTTTTATTGTTGAGGATAGTTTTAGCTATCCTGGTTTTATTGTTATTCCAGATGAATTTGCAAATTGTTCTGTCTAACTCTATGAAGAGTTGGATTGGAATTTTGTAGGCTTCTTGTATGTTTATGGGCATCTCTTTCTTTAGGTTAGGGAAGTTTTCTTCTATGATTTTGTTGAAGATAGTTACTGATCTTTTCAGGTGGGAGTCTTCACTCTCTTCTGAACCTATTATCCTTTGGTTTGATCTTCTCATTTTGTCCTGGATTTCTGTATGTTTTGGGCTAGTACCCTTTTCCATTTTCCATTATCTTTGACAGTTGTCTTGATAATTTCTATGGAATCTTCTGCTCCTGAGATTCTCTCTTCTATCTCTTGTATTCTGTTCGTGATGCTCGCATCTGTGATTCCTGATCTCTTCCCTAGGTTTTCTATCTCCAGGGTTGTCTCCCTTCATGCTTTCTTTATTGTTTCTATTTCCATTTTTAACTTCTGGATGGTTTTGTTCAATTCCTTCTCCTGTTTTGTTCTTTTTTCCAGTAGTTCTTTAAGGGGATTTTTGTGTTTCCTCTTTAAGGGATTCTAGTTGTTTCCTTGTGTTTTCCTGTATTTCCTTAAGGGACTTATTTATGACTTTCTTTCTTTTTGTCTTCTTTTTCTTTTTTCTTTTTTTCGGAGCTGGGGACCGAACTCAGGGCCTTGTGCTTGCTAGGCAAGCACTCTACCAGTGAGCTAAATCCCCAACCCCTATTTATGACTTTCTTAAAGTCCTCCATCATCATGATAAAATGTGATTTTTGAATCTAGATCTTGATTTTCTGGTGTGTTTGGATATTCAGTGTTTGCTTTGGTGGGACAATTGGGCTCTGATGATGCCATGTAGTCTTGGTTTCTGTTGCTTGGATTCCTGCGCTTGCCTCTCGCCACCAGTTTGTCTCTGGTGTTACCTTATTTTGCTATTTCTGACAGTGGTTCGACTGTTTTATAGGCCCGTGTGTCAGGAGTGCAGTAGACCTGTTTTCCTGTTTTCTTTCAGCCAGTTATGGGAACAGAGTATTCTGCTCTCAGGAGTGTAGTGGTTCCTGTCCACTGGCTTTAGCTGTCCCTGTGGGCAGGAACCAGAAGGGCCTGCTCCTCCTTTTCCTGGGTCCTGATACACAGGAGCCCCAGCTGGCACTAGGTGTTTTCCTCTAGAGTCAGAAATATGGACACAGATTAGTATCCTATGGTTTCCCAGGCGTGTCTGCCCTTCTGAAGGTCTAGCTCTCCCTCCCACAGGATTTGGGTGCAGGGAGCTGTTTGACTGTACCACAGGGCTCCTGCAGTTTGACTGCTATCTTCCTGTGCCCAGAGGCACCATACAGTTTCCTCTTGGGCTAGGGATGTGGGCAAAGGTGGGCAGAAGTGGCGGTCTCTCCTGCCCTGCAGTCTCAGGATTGCCCACACTTCTGGGTGATCAGCTCTCTCTCCCACGGGATTTGGGAGCAGGGAGATGTGGGCCTGTTTTGATATGTTAAGTAGGTACCTCAGTCATTTGTCAGGGATTTGAAACCTAACTGTAAGCCTCCATCAACCTCCAGCCTGGGGAAACAGTCGGCTTGTTAAAAAGGCGAGTTTATCGAGTCTGGGAGACATTTAAAACAGCTACACTGGAATGCCTGCACTCAGCATGGATGATAACTCTCCCTGGCTGTGTAGCTGGAGGCCCTTCCCCTAGTTCTTCCCTGCCCAAATGCTACAGCCCTTTCCTAATACCCCACGACCACGAGTGCAAATTCAGAATAGCATTCAACTGATTCAACTGATGAGGACGACTGGATACTCACGTGAGGGTTGCGTGACTGACTCTCCACACCCCTTCCTTCTATGAGGAAATGTCAGTTGTCAAGTCCGGCTGTGATCTTTTGAGAGCAGTTCCTCTCTAAGTCCTGAAGATGGCAGCAGTGCACTGAAGTAAAAGACTTAAGCGCTCATTAATCTGATGTATTTGGATTTAATAATTATGCTGTGCCTGCTAGCTAGCCGTAAGTTCAGGCTCTGCATGCCTGGACTCTTCAGAGGGCTATGGGTAGTGACACTTCACCGGAGAAACCACAGACAAATGACTTTAAGAATCAGGCTCCATCTGGACCTTAGGGATGTTCCCTAAAGGAAAGTTTTGATTGTGTTTTTGTATTTGCAAAATGCCAGAAAGCCATTTCTGTGTGGAAACATTCTGGAAGGTAGTGTATAACACGTAGTTGCGTTGCTTACCAGAAGGGAATTTAAAGACTTTCTGTTCCCGAGATGTTTCTTCTGAACGTGGGAATGGACTCCAGGGCTTTGCCTATTTGTTAAGCAAGGACTCTGTCACTTGGGTATACCGATAGCTCCTCCCCCCACTTTAAATTTCAGACAAGGTCTTCATTGTGAAGCCCTGGCTGGCCCCAAACTCACTGTGTTGACCAGGCTGGCTTCAAACTTAGAGATCTATCTTCATCTCCCTTCAAGTGATAGGATTAAAAGCAGGTGTCACCACACCCAGCTTCCTAGCTTCCTTTTTGAATACTTCAAATTTGGGGATAAGATTGAAGTCGCCCAGGCTTGCCTTGAGCTGTGACCCTTCTACTTCAGGGTCCTGAGTAAGGGATTACAGGTGTTTACCACCATGACTTATTGTCAGATTTCTGAAATGTTTTCAAGGAAAGAGGCCTCAAGTCAAGATGGTGGCTTATGTCAGTAAACCCAACATCCAGTGACTGAAGCTGGAAGATTATCATGAGTTCAAGGTCTGCAAGGGCTACATACTAAGATCGTCTTTCAAAAATCAAGTTATAAAAAGAACCTACTGATACTTTTTTTTTTTTTTTTGAGACAGAATTTCTCTATGTAGCCCTGGCTGTCCTGGAACTCACTTTGTAGACTGGGCTTGCCTTGAACTCCTGAAGATTCTCTTGCCTCTGCCTCTGTGCTGGGATTAAAGGCGTGAGCCAACCATCGCCACCACTGGCTAACCTCTTCTTAAAGTCATTAAGATAAAAATGAAAGTCAGTCAGTAGATGGCTTACTACTGGTCTCATCGAACACGCACTTAGGTCTTCCCAATAATTCATCCTTCAGAAAGTCGTTTGGATATTTAATTGTTTTAGATTCTAAGAGCATAGTCCAAAGTAATAAAAATAGGCAAGCACTACTCTACCACTGACGTACACTCCAGTCCCTGTCCATACCATTTTGCAATGATGGAAATGTGTTTTCCTCATTGCTATTTTATTATCATTATTTTCCTTATTTACTTTACATCCCGCTCACTGCCCCCACCCTTTCACCCCTTCCCACATTCTTTTCCCCCATACCCTTTCTCCTTCTGCTCTGAGCAGGTAGGGGACCCTGGGTACTGGGTATCCCTTGATCATGCCACATCAAGTCTCTACGAGGCTAGGCACATCCTCTCCTACTGAGGCTAGACAAGGCAGCTAGAAGAACATATACCACAGACAGACAACAGCTTTTGGGATAGTCCCTCCTGCCAACCCCTCACCACCCCCTCCATGCCTTCCACTTCAGTTGTTCAGGACCCACGTGAAGACCAAGCTGCACATATGTGTGGGGTGGTCTGCGTTCAGCTTGTGTTCTTTGGTTTGTGGTTCAGTCTCTGAGAGCTCCAAGGGTCTAGTTTAGCTGACTCTGTTGGTCTTCCTGTGGAGTTCCTATCCCCTTAGGGGCTGCAATCCTTTCTCCCGTTCTTCTATCAGAGTCCCCAGGTTCCATCCACTGTTTGGCTATGGGTGTGTACATCTGAGCCATGCTGGCTAGACTCCTGTCTGCAAGCATAACAGAGCATCATTAACAGTGTCAGGGATTCGTGTTTGTGCATGGGATGGGTCTGAAGTTGGGCCGGTTATTGGTGAGCCATTCCCTTAGTCGCTGCTTTGTGTCTGCATTTCTTGTAGACAGGATAAATTTTGGATTGAAAATGTTGTGGTTGGGTTGGTGTCCCTATCACTCCATTTGGAATTCTGCCTGGCTACAGGAGGTAGCCTCTTCAGCATCCATATCCCTAATGCTGTGAGTTGCAGCTAAGGACACCTCGATTGATTCTTGGGCACTTCTCTTATCCAAGGTCTCTTTCTGGGGATGCCCCTTACCTCCTCACCCCTGACAGTTGCAGATTTTTATTCATTCTCATCGCCATCTGGCCATCCCTACTGTCCCCCCGAAACCCCTCCCCCATTCCACTCTCCATCTCCTCTCCTGCCCACTTCCCTCTCTCCATCTGCCCCTCATGACTATTTTATGCCCTTACCCCACCTCCAACTCTCCCCTCCCCCAGTCTAAGAGAGATTCAAACATCCTTCCTTGAACCTTCCTTCTTGTTTAGCTTCTTAGGGTCTGTGTAATGTAGTATGGGTATCCTGTATTTTATGGCCAATACCCACTTATAAATAAGTACATGCCATGCATGTCTTTTTGGGGATTAGGTTACTTCACTTAGGATATTCTCAAGATTTGTTGAGTTGCCTGCAAAATTCATAATGTTTTTCTTTCTAATAGCAGAAGAGTTTTCCATTGTATAGATGTGATGTGTCCAGATTGTAAAAACCCCAAAACGACCACCAGAAACCACAACTCCAATGCAACTACGTAAAAGTCCTTTTCAAGCTCAAAAGCTTGGAACACAAAACTACCTTCCTTCAGGATAGGAGAGCCACCCTGAGGTATACAGGATGGGTTTATATTTTTATTTTTTTCCTCCATCTTTATTAACTTGGGTATTTCTTATTTACATTTCGATTGTTATTCTCTTTCCCGGTTTCCGGGCCAACGTCCCCCTAACCCCTCCCCCTCCCCTTCTCTATGGGTGTTCCCCTCCCCATCCTCCCCCTATTACCGCTCTCCCCACAACAATCACGTTCCCTGGGGGTTCAGTCTTGGCAGGACCAAGGACTTCCCCTTCCGCTGGTGCCCCTACTAGGCTATTCATTGCTACCTATGAGGTTGGAGCCCAGGGTCAGTCCATGCATAGCCTTTGGGTAGTGGCTTAGTCCCTGGAAGCTCTGGTTGGTTGGCATTGTTGTTCATATGGGGTCTCAAGGCCCTTCAAGCTCTTCCAGTCCTTTCTCTGATTCTTTCAATGGGAGTCCCGTTCTCAGTTCAGTAGTTTGCTGCTGGCATTCACCTATGTATTTGCCATATTCTGGCTGTGTCTCTCAGGAGAGATCTACATCCGGTTCCTGTCGGCCTGCACTTCTTTGCTTCATCCATCTTGTCTAATTGGGTTGCTGTATATGTATGGGCCACATGTGGGGCAGGCTCTGAATGGGCTTTCCTTCAGTCTTCGTTTTTCTTTTTTTTCGGAGCTGGGGACCGAACCCAGGGGCTTGCGATTGCTAGGCAAGTGCTCTTCCGCTGAGCTAAATCCCCAACCCCCTCTTCAGCCTCTGTTTTAAACTTTGCCACCCTATTCCCTCCTAAGGGTATTCTTGTTCCCCTTTTAAAGGAGTGAAGCATTCATATTTATGTCATCCTTCTTGAGTTTCATGTGTTCTGTGCATCTAGGGTAATTCGAGCATTTGGGCTAATAACCACTTATCAATGAGTGCATACCATGTATGTCTTTCTGTGATTGGGTTAGCTCACTCAGGATGATATTTTCCAGTTCCATACATTTGCCTACGAATTTCATAAAGTCATTGTTTTTGATAGCTGAGTAGTATTCCATTGTGTAGATGTACCACATTTTCTGTATCCATTCCTCTGTTGAAGGGCATCTGGATTCTTTCCAGCTTCTGGCTATTATAAATAAGGCTGCTATGAACATAGTGGAGCACGTGCCTTTGTTATATGTTGGGGCATCTTTCGGGTATATGCCCAGGAGAGGTATAGCTGGGTCCTCAGGTAGTCCAATGTCCAATTTTCTCAGGAACCTCCAGACTGATTTCCAGAATGGTTGTACTAGTCTGCAATCCCACCAACAATGGAGGAGTGTTCCTCTTTCTCCACATCCTCACCAGCATCTGCTGTCACCGGAGTTTTTGATCTTAGCCATTCTGACTGGTGTGAGGTGGAATCTCAGGGTTGTTTTGATTTGCATTTCCCTTATGACTAAAGATGTTGAATATTTCTTCAGGTGTTTCTCAGCCATTTGGCATTCCTCAGCTGTGAATTCCTTGTTTAGCTCTGAACCCCATTTTTTAATAGGGTTATTTGTCTCCTTGAGGTCTAACTTCTTGAGTTCTTTGTATATTTTGGATATAGGCCCTCTATCAGTTGTAGGATTGGTAAAGATCTTTTCCCAATCCGTTGGTTGCCGTTTTGTCCTATCAACAGTGTCCTTTGGCTTACAGAAGCTTTGCAGTTTTATGAGATTCCATTTGTCGATTCTTGATCTTAGAGCATTGGTGTTTTGTTCAGGAAATTTTCTCCAGTGCCCATGTGTTTGAGATTCTTCCCCACTTTTTCTTCTGTTAGTTTGAGTGTATGTGGTTTGATGTGGAGGTCCTTGATCCACTTGGACTTAAGCTTTGTACAGGGTGATAAGCATGGATTGATCTGCATTCTTCTACATGCTGACCTCCAGTTGAACCAGCACCATTTGCTGAAAATTCTTTTTTCCATTGGATGGTTTTGGCTCCTTTGTCAAAATTAAGTGACTATAGGTGTGTGGGTTCATTTCTGGGTCTTCAATTCTATTGCACTGGTCTATCTGTCTGTCTCTGTACCAATACCATGCAGTTTTTATCACTACTGCTCTGTAATACTGCTTGAGTTCAGGGATAGTGATTACCCTGAAAGTCCTTTTACTGTTGAGGATAGTTTCAGCTATCCTGGGTTTTTTGTTATTCCAGATGAATTTGCAAATTGTTCTAACTCTATGAAGAATTGGGTTGCAATTTTGATGGGGATTGCATTGAATCTGTAGATCACTTTCGGTAAAATGGTCATTTTTACTATATTAATCCTACCAATCCATGAACATGGGAGATCTTTCCATCTTCTGAGATCTTCAATTTCTTTCTTCAGAGGCTTGAAGTTCTTATCACACAGATCTTTCACTTGCTTGGTTAAAGTCACACGGATGTATTTTATATCATTTGGGACTATTATGAAGGGTGTCGTTTCCTTAATTTCTTTCTCAGCTTGTTTCTTTTGTGTAGTGGAAAGCTACTGATTTATTTGAGCTAATTTTATACCCACTCACTTTGCTGAAGGTGTTTACCAGGTTTAGTAGTTCTCTGGTGGAACTTTTGGGATCACTTACGTATCATATTATCTGCAAATAGTGATATTTTGATGTCTTCTTTTCCAATCTGTATCCCCTTGATCTCCTTTTGTTATCTGATTGCTCTGGCTAGGACTTCAAGAACTATATTGAATAAGTAGGGAGAGAGTGGGCAGCCTTGTCTAGCCCGTGATTTTAGTGGGATTTCTTCAAGTTTCTCTCATTTACTTTAATATTAGCTACTGGTTTGCTGTATATGGCTTTTACTATGCTTAGCTATAGGCCTTGAATTCCTGTTCTTTCCAGGACTTTTATCATGAAGTGGTGTTGAATTTTGTCAAATGCTTTCTCAGCATCTAATGAAATGATCACGTGGTTTTGTTCTTTCAGTTTGTTGATAATGGATCACGTTGATGGTTTCCCGTATATTAAACCATCCCTGCATGCCTGGGATGAAGCTTACTTGATCATGATGGATGATTGTTTTGATGTGCTTTTGGATTCAGTTTGCCAGCATTTTATTGAGTATTTTTGCGTCGATATTCATAAAGGAAATTGGTCTGAAGTTCTCTTTCTTTGTTGGGTCTTTGTGTGGTTTAGGTATAAGAGTAATTGTGGCTTCATAAAAGGAATTCGGTAGGGCTCCATCTGTTTCAATTTTGTGGAATAGTTTGGACAGTATTGGTATGAAGTCTTCCATGAAGGTCTGTTAGAATTCTGCACTGAACCCATCTGGACCTGGGCTCTTTTTGGTTGGGAGGCCTTTAATGAATGCTTCTATTTCTTTAGGAGTTATGGGGTTCTTTAAATGGTTTATTTGTTCCTGATTTAACTTGGGTACCTGGTATCTGTCTAGGAAATTGTCCATTTCCTCCAGATTTTCAAGTTTTGTTGAATATAGGCTTTTGTAGTAGGATCTGATGATTTTTTGAATTTCCTCTGGCTCTGTTGTTTTGTCTCCCTTTTCATTTCTCATTTTGTTAATATGGACACAGGTTCTGTGTCCTCTGGTTAGTCTGGTTAAGGGTTTATCTACTTTGTTGATTTTCTCAAAGAACCAACTTTTGGTTCTGTTGTTTCTTTGTATGGTCCTTTTTGCTCCTACTTGGTTGATTTCTGCCTTTTACTCCTCCTGGGTGTATTTGCCTCTTTCTGTTCTAGAGCTTTTAGGTATGCTGTCAAGCTGCTGATATATGCTCTCTCTTGTTTCTTTCTGCAGGCACTCAGAGCTATGAGTTTTCCTCTTAGCACAGCTTTCATTGTGTCCCATAAGTATGGGTATGTTGTACCTTCATTTTCATTAAATTCTAAGAAGTTTTTAATTTCTTTTTTTATTTCTTCCTTGACCAGGTTATCATTGAGTAGAGCATTATTCAACTTCCATGTATATGTGGACATTCTTTCCTTATTGTTATTTAAGACCAGCTTTAGCCTGTGGTGTTCTGATAGGACACATGGGATTATTTCTATCTTTGTATATCTATTTAGGTCTGTTTTGTGACCAATTATGTGGTCAATTTTGGAGAAAGTACCATGAGGTGGTGGTGAGAAGAAGGTATATTCTTTTTTTTTTTTCCTTTTCTTTTTTTTGGAGCTGGGGACTGAACCCAGGGCCTCGTGCTTGCTAGGCAAACACTCTACCACTGAGCTAAATCTCCAACCCCAGAAGGTATATTCTTTTGTTTTTGGAAAGAATGTTCTATAAATATCTGTTAAATCCTTTTGGTTCATGACTTCTCTTAGTCCATCTATGTCTCTGTTTAATTTCTGTTTCCATGATCTGTCCATTGATGAGAGTGGGGTGTTGAAACCTCCTACTGTCATTGTGTGAGGTGCAGCGTGTGCTTTGAGCTTTAGTAAGGTTTCTTCTATGTATGTAGGTGCCCTTGTATTTGGAGCATAGATATTTAGGATTGAGAGTTCATCTTGGTGTATTTTTCCTTTGATGAATATGAAGTGTCCTTTGTTATCTTTTTTGATGACTTCTGGTTGAAAATTTATTTTATTCGATATTAGAATGGCTACTCCAGCTTGCTTCTTCCAACCATTTGCTTGGAAAGTTGTTTTCCAGCGTTTTCCTCTGAGTTAGTGTCTGTTTTTGTCTCTGAGGTGTGTTTCCTGTAGGCAGTAGAATGCATGGTCCTCATTGCATATCCAATCCAGTTTGTTAATGTATGTCTTTTTATTGGGGAATTGAGTCCATTGATGTTGAGAAATATTAAGGAGTAGTGATTGTTGCTTCCTGTTATATTCATGTTTGGATGTGAGATTATGTTTGTGCTTGTCTTCTCTTTGTTTTTTTGCAAAACGATTAGTCTTGCTTTTTCTAGGGTGTAGCTTGCCTCCTTGTGTTGGGCTTTACCGTTTATTATCCTTTGTAGGGCTGGATTTGTAGAAAGATATTGTGTAAATTTGGTTTTGTCATGGAATATCTTGGTTTCTCCATCTATGTTAATTGAGAGTTTTGCTGGATACAGTAACCTGGGCTGGCATTTGTGTTCTTTTAGGTTCTTTATGACATCTGTCCAGGATCTTCTGGCTTTCATAGTCTCTGGTGAGAAACCCGATGTGATTCTGATAGTTCTGCCTTTATATGTTACTCGATCTTTTTCCCTTACTGCTTTTAATATTCTTTCTTTGTTTTGTGCATTTGGTGTTTTGACTATTATGTGACGGGAGGAGTTTCTTTTCTGGTTGAATCTATTTGGAGTTCTGATGGCTTCTAGTATGTTTATGGGCATCTCTTCCTTTAGGTTAGGGAAGTTTTCTATGATTTTGTTGAAGATATTTACTGGTCCTTTGAGTTGGGAGTCTTCACTCTTCTATACCTATTATCCTCAGGTTTGATCTTCTCATTGAGTCCTGGATTTCCTGTATGTTTTTGCCTAGTATCTTTTTCCGTTTTACAATATCTTTGACAGTTGTGTCGATGATTCCTATGGAATCTTCTGCTCCTGAGATTCTCTCTTCTATCTCTTGCATTGTGTTGGTGATGGTTGTATTTGCAGCTCCTTTTCTCTTCCTTTGGTTTTCTATATCCACTGTTGTCTCCCTTTGTGCTTTCTTTATTGCTTCTATCTCCATTTTTAATTCCTTCACCTGTTTGATTGTGTTTTCCTGTAATTCTTTCAGGGATTTTTGCATTTCCTCTCTATAGCCTTCTTCTTGTTTATTTGTGTTTTCCTGCATTTCTCTAAGGGAGTTCTTTATGTATTTCTTGAAGTCCTTCATCATCATGATCAAATGTGATTTTAAATCTAGATCTTGCTTTTTTGGTGTGTTTGGATATTCAGTGTTTGCTTTGGTGGAAGAATTCTGCTCTGATGATGCCATTTAGTCTTGGTTTCTGTTGTTTGGGTTTCTGCGCTTGCCTCTTGCCATCAGGTTGTCTCTGGTGTTACCTTGTTCTGCTATTCTGACAGTGATTAGACCGTCCTATAGGCCTGTGTGTCAGGAGTGCTGTAGACCTCAGGTATCGGAACAGAGTGTTCTGCTTTGAGGTGTGTAGTCGTTCCTGTCTACTGTCTACTGGTGTTCCTGTGGGCATGTGTACTGAGTCTACAAGGAAGGTCACTTGGAGCAGAAAAGTTGGTCTTGCCTCTGGTCTCAGGCCTTGAGTCGCTTCTCAGATCTGGGTTTCAGCTCTCCGTGAGGGAGCAACTAGAATGGCCTGCCCTGCCTTTGCTTGGGTCCCTGTGCACAGGGGGCCCAGATGGCGCTAGGCGTTGTCCTCTAGGGTCAGAAATGTGGGCAGAGAGTAGTCTCCTCTCGCTTCCCGGGCGTGTCTGCCTCTCTGAAGGTCTAGCTCTCCCTCCCACAGGATTTGGGTGCAGGGAGCTGTTTGACTGGGTCCCTTCAGATCCGGGCAGTGTCTGGACCACAGTGATGAGTGCCCCTATCTTCCTGTTCCCAGAGGCCCTATAAGGTTTCCTATTGAGCCAGGGATGTGAGCAGGGGTGGGCAGTGCTAGTGGTCTCTCCTGCCCTGTAGTCTCAGGAGTGGCCACCTGTCTGGACTTTAAGCTCTCTCTACCACAGGGTTTGGGAGCAGGGAGCTGTGGGCCAGGATCCGAGAGGTCCAGGCCCCAGTTAGCGCATTCATTTTTTAAATTGGGTATTTTATTTATTTACATTTCAAATGTTATTCCCTTTCCTTGTTTTCCCTCAGGAAACCAATATCCAATCCTTCCTCCCCCTGCTTCTATGAGGGTGCTCCCTCACCAACCCACTCCCTCCTCCCCACATGGCGTTTCCCTACACTGGGGCATCGAGCCTTCCCAGGACCAAGGGCCTCTACTCCCATTGATGCCCAACAATGCCACCCTCTGCTACATATGTGGCTGGAGCTATGGGTACCTCCACGTGTATTCTTTGGTTGGTGGTTTAGTCCTTGGGAGCTCAGGGATGGGGAAGGGTTGGTTGGTTGGTTGATATTGTTGTTCTTCCTAAGGCTTGCAAACCCCTTCAGTTCCTTCAGACCTTTCTGTAATTGTTCCATTGGGGACCCCATTCTCAGTCTAATGGTTGGCTGCAAGCATCCGCCTCTGTACTTGTTGTACTCTGACAAAGCCTCTCAGGAGACAGCTATATCAGGCTCCTGTCAACATGCACTTCTTGGCATCAGCAATATTGTCTGGGTTTGGTGGTTGTATGTATATGGGCTGGATCCCCAAGTGTGGCAGGCTCTGAATGGCCATTCCTTCAGTCTCTGCTCCAAACTTTGTCTCCATATCTCCTCCTAAAAATATTTTTGTTCCCTCTTCTAAGAAGGACTGAAGCATGGGCACTTTGGTCTCCTTCTTCTTGAGCTTCATGTGGTCTGTGGATTGGATCTTGGGTAATCTGAGCCATACATAGGCCTGAAGGAGCCCAGAGTTCCACTGCTTTGCTCTGAGGGCAACTAGCAGAAGACTGACTTCCCGGCAGCTAGGATGAAGGTATTGAAGCCCTGATCCACAGTGACATACCTATTCCAACAAGGCTGTACCTCCTAATAGTGCCACTCCTTGGGTCAATTATATACCAGCTATCACAAGCAGAAAGAAATAGAGTTGGGTATCTCTGTTCTTACTGTCATCCCTTGTTATACTTTGCTAATTTCTACCTGGTAAGATGTCATAGTGGAGTAAAAGTAGTTGCCAGGCGAGCCTAACCAGCTGAATTAGAATGTCAGGACTGTGTTGTAAGGAGAAACCAACTCCAAAAAGTTGTCTCTAACCTCCACACATATGAGCTGGTACCCATGTTCACACTTAACCTTATCCCATCTCTCCCACCTACTCTTTCCAGAATTTGATTGAGAATTATACATATTTGTCATTTAAAGATATACTGTGGCCATAAATACTTCTCAATTAGAGAAAAGAAGAATGATAACTTAGTGTCCAGTAACTGTCTTTAATCCTTTAATCAGGAAATGGAGGTAGTATGATCTGAAGTTCAAATAAACTTTGGCTACAATGGGAATTTGAGGCTAGCTTGGGATACATAAAACAGTGGCTCAAAAAACAAAATAAAGAACCTATCTTTTGTTTAGATGTCTGCTATTACTGGAGACCTTAATGTAAGAGTTCGATCAAAATGGATTCAAAAGTGGCTGGAGGAGCTGGGTGTAGTGGCATCTGCATTTAATCCCAGGATTTGGGAGGTAGACCAGACAGGTCTCTATGTTTGAGAACCGCCCAATCTACAAAATGACATCCAGGATAGCCAAAGACATATGATGAGACCTTGTGTCCCTCACTTCAAGAGAAATCTAAAACAAAAAACAAAACAGTGGGTTATATTGGAGGTCTTGGAGGCAGCGAGATAGAGAGATGGATCAGTGGATAATAGCCCTTAACTGCTCTGGCAAAGACACGAAGTGACTTGCCAAGCTATTGCAGACTCCAGTGAATGGTCCCAAGACAAATCCAGAATAAGTGTAAATATCTCGAACACAGCAGTGCTCTGCACTCATTTTGGACTTTAGAGTCACAACTTAACTGCAAAGGGCCAACATTGCCTTCAACAAACATCTTAGTCTCTGTTGGAAACAAGTAAAAGGAACTTAGTTTAAATAATATCATTTCATTTTCAGATTCCATTTAATCATAGGGAAAAACTAAATTCAAGACCTGAGGCCCTAGGGCATCTAAGGAACTCTCTATAGTTAAACATCTTCTGTTGTGAACAGTTACCTTGAGTC
Organism: Rattus norvegicus; assembly: GCF_021556685.1. Lineage (NCBI taxonomy): Eukaryota > Metazoa > Chordata > Mammalia > Rodentia > Muridae > Rattus > Rattus norvegicus. Next base: position 140,849,937 of record NC_141538.1, read on the forward strand.
CAGACATCTCAGGGACAACTTGTAAGCTGACAGTTTTCTGAATCCAGTCATCTCAAGGACAACTTCAACAACTTGCTGGCCAGTTCCCAAAAGTTCATGTTCACAGGCCTACCTAGGAATGAACACTTATCCCTCTTTCCAAATGTTCTCTTAATTGTCTGTTAGCCAGAAAGAACATAGAAATTGCTTTTATCTAGACCAGATGCATACATTATAAAAAAATATAACTAATTGCCTGTTATGCCATAATTGACCACATATAACATGCCCACTCTTTTGGATCAGAGTCTAGGAGGAGACATAGTTTTAAAGCCTGAAATAAGGACCTTGAAGACAGGTGCCCTAAATATGTCCCAGTTTCAACATATACGCCCTTGCTTAACTCAAAATGTCAATGCACAATTGATAACACTGCAACTCCCCTCAGCTTCCTCCCAAAACTCTGTGTTCCCATCTTTTAAAAAATGTTGGTCAATCTCCTTTCAGAATGCAGTTCAGATTTTGAAATGGCTGTCTCCATGAGCCCTCAGAAAAATAAAGCTTTCAATTTTAAGTTGTTTCTGAAGTAGGTTTTCTTGGCTTCCACCCTGAATCCATCATTCTCCTGCTTATGTATCTAGACCCTGACTTCCTCTTCCCTCCTTTTAGCTTGATAAATATTCATATTCAGTATGAGAGGCTTGCTTTCCTAGTGTGAGCTCTTCTCAGCTTCTCTGAAATAAACCTGCTTGCATTTTGATTCCAGTCTCCAGCTTCTTTTTTTTAAATCTTTATTAACTTGAGTATTTCTTATTTACATTTCGAATGTTATTCCCTTTCCCGGTTTCCGGGCAAACATCCACCTAAACTCTCCCCCTCCTCTTCTTTATGGGTGTTTCCCTCCCCATCCTCACCCCATTACTGCCCTCCTCCCAAAAATCACGTTCACTGGGGGTTCAGTCTTAGCAGGACCCAGGGCTTCCCCTTCCACTGGTGCCCTTACTAGGCTATTCATTGCTACCTATGAGGTCAGAGTCCAGGGTCAGTCCATGTGTAGTCTTTAGGTAGTGGCTTAGTCCCTGGAAGCTCTGGTTGGTTGGCATTGTTGTTCATATGGGGTCTCAAGTGCCTTCAAGTTCTTTCAGTCCTTTCTAAGATTCATTCAACGGGGGCCCCATTCTCAGTTCAGTGGTTTGATGCTGGCATTCGCCTACGTATTTGCTGTATTCTGGCTGTGTCTCTCAGGAGAGATCTACAACTGGTTCCTGTCAGCCTGCACTTCTTTGCTTCATCCATCTTATGTAGTTTGGTGGCTGTATATGTATGGGCCACATGTGGGGCAGGCTCTGAATGGGCGTTCCTTCTGCCTCTGTTCTAAACTTTGCCTCCCTATTCCCTCCCAAGGGTATTCTTGTTCCCCTTTTAAAGAAGGAGTGAAGCATTCACATTTTGGTCATCCTTCTTGAGTTTCTTGTATTCTGTGCATCTAGGGTAATTCAAGCACTTGGGCTAATATCCACTTATCAATGAGTGCATACCATGTATGTTTTCTTGTGTTTGGGTTACCTCACTCAGGATGATATTTTCCAGTTCCATCCATTTGCCTATGAATTTCATAAAGTCATTGTTTTTGATAGCTGAGTAATATTCCATTGTGTAGATGTACCACATTTTCTGTATCCATTCCTCTGTTGAAGGGCATCTGGATTCTTTCCAGCTTCTGGCTATTATAAATAAGGCTGTTATGAACATAGTGGAGCACGTGTCTTTGTTATATGTTGGGGCATCTTTTGGGTATATGCCCAAGAGAGGTATAGCTGGGTCCTCAGGTAGTGCAATGTCCAATTTTCTGAGGATCCTCCAGACTGATTTCCAGAATGGTTGTACCAGTCTGCAATCCCACCAACAATGGAGGAGTCTTCCTCTTCCTCCACATCCTCACCAGGATCTGCTGTCACCTGAGTTTTTGATCTTAGCCACTCTCACTGGTGTGAGGTGGAATCTCAGGGTTGTCTTCATTTGCATTTTCCTTATGACTAAAGATGTTGAACATTTCTTTAGGTGTTTCTCAGTCATTTGGCATTTCTCAGCTGTGAATTCCTTGTTTAGCTCTGAACCCCATTTTTTTTCTTTATTAACTTGAGTATTTCTTACTTACATTTTGATTGTTATTCCTTTTCCCAGTTTCTGGGCCAACATCCCCCTAACCCCTCCCACTCCTCTTCTTTGTGGGTGTTCCCCTCCCCATCCTCTCCCCATTGCCACCCTCCCCCCAACAATCACGTTCACTGGGGGTTCAGTCTTAGCAGGACCAAGGGCTTCCCTTTCCACTGGTGCTCTTACTAGGCTATTCATTGCTACCTATGAGGTTGGAGCCCAGGGTCAGTCCATGTATAGTCTTTGGGTAGTGGCTTAGTCCCTGGAAGCTCTGGTTGCTTGGCATTGTTGTTCATAAGGGGTCTTGAACCCCTTCAAGCTCTTTCAGTTCTTTCTCTGATTCCTTCAACGGGGATCCTGTTCTCAGTTCAATGGTTTGCTGCTGGCATTCGCCTCTATATTTGCTGTATTCTGGCTGTGTCTCTCAGGAGAGATCTACATCCGGTTCCTGTCGGCCTGCACTTCTTTGCTTCATCCATCTTGTCTAATTCGGTGGCTGTATATGTATGGGCCACATGTGGGGCAGGCTCTGAATGGTGAACCCCATTTTTTAATAGGGTTATTTGTCTTCCTGCAGTCTAACTTCTTGAGTTCTTTGTATATTTTGGATATAGGCCCTCTATAAGTTATAGGATTGGTAAAGATCTTTTCCCAATTTGTTGATTGTTGTTTTGTCCTAACAACAGTGTCCTTTGCCTTACAGAAACTTTGCAGTTTTATGAGATCCCATTTGTCAATTCTTGATCTTAAGAGCATAAGCCATTGGTGTTTTGTTCAGGAAATTTTCTCCAGTGCCCATGTGTTCAAGTTGCTTCCCCAGTTTTTCTTTTATTAGTTTGAGTGTATGTGCTTTGATGTGGAGGTCCTTGATCCACTTGGACTTAAGCTTTGTACAGGGTGATAAGAATGGATTAATCTTCATTCTTCTACATGTTGACCTCCGTTGAACCAGCACCATTTGCTAAAAATGCTATCTTTTTTCCATTGGATGGTTTCGGCTCCTTTGTCAAAAATCAAGTGCCCATATGTGTGTGGGTTAATTTCTGGGTCTTCAATTCTATTGTACTGGTCTATCTTTCTATCTCTGTACCAATACCATACAGTTTTTATCACTATTGCTCTGTAATACTGCTTGAGTTCAGGGATAGTGATTCCCTCGGAAGTTCTTTTATTGTTGAGAACAGTTTTAGCTATCCTGGGTTTTTTCTTATTCCAGATGAATTTGTAAATTGTTTTGTCTAACTTTCTGAAGAATTGGATTGGTATTTTGATGGGGATTGCATTGAATCTGTACATCACTTTTAGTAAAATGGCCATTTTTACTATATTAATCCTGACTATCCATGAGCATGGGAGTTCTTTCCATCTTCTGAGGTCTTCTTCAATTTCTTTCTTCAGAGGCTTGAAGTTCTTATCATACAGATCTTTCACTTGCTTGGTTAAAGTCACACAGAGGTATTTTATATCATTTAGGACTATTATGAAAAGTGTCGTTTCCCTAATTTCTTTCTCGGCTTGTTTCTCTTTTGTGTAGAAGAAGGCTACTGATTTATTTGAGTTAATTTAGACCCAGCCACTTTGCTGAAAGTGTTTATCAGCTTTAGTAGTTCTCTGGTGGAACTTTTGGGATCACTTAAATATACTATCATATCATCTGCAAATACTGATATTTTGACTTCTTCTTTTCCAATCTGAATCCCTTTGATCTCCTTTTGTTGTCTGATTTATCTGGCTAGGACCTTGAGAACTCTATTGATTAAGTAGGGAGAGAGTGGGCAGCCTTGTCCCTGATTTTAGTGGGATTGCTTCAAGTTTCTCTCCATTTAGTTTAATGTTAGCTACTGTTTATTGTATACGGCTTTTTAATATGTTTAGGTATGGGCCTTGAATTCCTGTTTTTTCCAGAACTTTTATCATGAAGCAGTGTTGAATTTTGTCAAATGCTTTCTCAGCATCTAATAAAATGGTCATGTGGTTTTGTTCTTTCAGTTTGTTTATATAATGGATTATGTTGATGGTTTTTCGTATATTAAATCATCCTGTATGCCTGGGATGAAGCCTACTTGATCATAGTTGATGATAGTTTTGATGTGCTCTTGGATTCGGTTTGCCAGCATTTTATTGAGTATTTTTGCGTCGATATTCATAAGGGAAATTGGTCTGAAGTTCTCTTTCTTTGTTGGGTCTTTGTGTGGTTTAGGTATAAGAGTAATTGTGGCTTCATAGAAGGAATTCGGTAGTGATCCATCTGTTTCAATTTTGTGGAATAGTTTGGATAGTATTGGTATGAGGTCTTCTATGAAGGTCTGATAGAATTCTGTACTGAACCCATCTGGACCTGGGCTCTTTTTGGTTGGGAGACCTTTAATGACTGCTTCTATTTCTTTAGGAGTTATGGGGTTGTTTAAATGGTGTATCTGTTCCTGATTTAACTTGGGTACCTGGTATCTGTCTAGGAAATTGTCCATTTCCTGCAGATTTTCAAGTTTTGTTGAACATAGGCTTTTGTAGTAGGATCTGATGATTGTTTGAATTTCCTCTGATTCTGTAGTTATGTCTCCCTTTTCATTTCTGATCTTGTTAATTTGGACACATTCTCTGTGTCCTCTCATTAGTCTGGCTAAGGGTTTATTTATCTTGTTGATTTTCTCAAAGCACCAATTTTTGGTTCCGTTCATTCTTTGTATGGTCCTTTTTGTTTCTGCTTGGTTGATTTCAGCTCTGAGTTTGATTATTTCCTGTCTTCTACTCCTCCTGGGTGTATTTGCTTCTTTTTGTTCTAGAGCTTTTAGGTGTGCTGTCAAACTGCTGACATATGTTCTCTCCTGTTTCTTTCTTGCAGGCACTCCGAGCTATGAGTTTTTCTCTTAGCACGGCTTTCATTTTGTCCCATGAGTTTGGATATGTTTTACCTTCATTTTCATTAAATTCTAAGAAGTCCTTAATATCTTTCTTTATTTTTTCCTTGCCCAGGTTATCACTCAGTAGAGCATTGTTCAACTTCCATGTATATGTGGGCCTTCTCCCCTTATTGTTGTTGAAGATCAGCTTTAGCCCGTGGTGGTCTGATAGGATGCATGGGATTATTTCTATCATTCTGTATCTATTGAGGCCTGTTTTAAGACCTATTATATGGTTAATATTGGAGAAAGTACCATTAGGTGGTGAGAAGAAGGTATATCCTTTTGTTTCAGGATAGAATGTTGTATAAATATCTGTTAAGTCTATTTGGTTCATGACTTCTCTTAGTCTGTCTATGTCTCTGTTTTATTTCTGTTTCCATGATCTGTCCATTGATGAGAGTGGGGTGTTTAAATCTCCTACTATTTTTGTGTGAGGTGCAGCGTGTGCTTTGAGCTTTAGTAAGGTTTCTTCTATGTATGTAGGTGCCCTTGTATTTGGAGCATAGATATTTAGGATTGAGAGTTCATCTTGGTGGATTTTTCCTTCCATGAATATGAAGTGTCCTTCCTCATCTTTTTTGATGACTTTTGGTTGAAAATTGATTCTATTCGATATTACAATGGCTACTCCAGCTTGCTTCTTCAGACGTTTTGCTTGGAAAGTTGTTTTCCAGCCTTTCACTCTGAGGTAGTGTCTGTCTTTGTCTCTGAGGTGTGTTTCCTGCAGGCAGCAGAATGCAGGGTCCTCATTGCATATTCAGTTTGTTAATGTATGTCCTTTTATTTGGGAGTTGAGTCCATTGATTTTGAGAGATATTAAGGAATAGTGATTATTGCTTCCTGTTATACTCATATTTGGATGTGAGATTATGTTTGTGTGCTTTTCTTCTCTTTGTTTTGTTGTCAAGATGATTAGTTTCTTGCTTTTTCTAGGGTGTTGCTTGCCTACTTATGTTGTGTTTTGCCATTTATTATCCTTTGTAGGCCTGGATTTGTAGAAAGATATTGTGTAAATTTGGTTTTGTCGTGGAATATCTTGGTTTCTCCATCTATGTTAATTGAGTTTTGCTGGATACAGTAACCTGGGCTGGCATTTGTGTTCTCTTAGGGTCTGTATGACATCTGTCCAGGATCTTCTGGCTTTCATAGTCTCTGGTGAGAAACCCGATGTGATTCTGATAGGTCTGCCTTTATATGTTACTTTACCTTTTTCCCTTACTGCTTTTTTTTTTTTTTTGGTTCTTTTTTTCGGAGCTGGGGACCGAACCCAGGGCCTTGCGCTTCCTAGGTAAGCGCTCTACCACTGAGCTAAATCCCCAGCCCCTCCCTTACTGCTTTTAATATTCTTTCTTTGTTTTGCGCATTTGGTGTTTTGACTATTATGTGATGGGAGTAGTTTCTTTTCTGATCCAATCTATTTGGAGTTCTTTAGCCTTCTTGTATGTTTTTGGACATCTCTTTCTTTCGGTTAGGGAAGTTTTCTTCTATGATTTTTTTTGAAGATATTTACTCGTCCTTTGGGCTGGGAGTCTTCACTCTCTACTCTACCTATTATCCTTAGGTTTGATCTTCTCATTGAGTCCTGGATTTCCTGTATGTTTTGGACCAGTAGCTTTTTCCATTTTACAACATCTTTGAAAGTTGTGTCGATGATTTCTATGGAATCTTCTGCTCCTGAGATTCTCTCTTCGATGTCTTGTATTCTGTTGTTGATGCTTGTATCTACAGCTCCTTGTCTCTTCCTTTGGTTTTCTATATTCAAGGGCTGTCTCCCTTGGTGCTTTCTTTATTGCTTCTATTTCCATTTTTAATTCCTTCACTTTTTTGATTGTGTTTTATTGCATTTTTTTTCAGGGATTTTTATGAGTCCTCTATATAGGCTTCTACTTGTTTATTTATGTTTTCCTCTGTTTCTCTTAGGGAGTTCTTCATGTCTTTCTTGAAGTCCTCCATCATCATGATGAAATGTGATTTTAAATCTCGATCTTGCTTTTCTGGTGTGTTTGGAGATTCAGTGTTTGCTTTGGTGGGAGAATTGGGCTCTGATGATGCCATGTAGTCTTGTTTTCTGTTGCTTGGGTTCCTTTACTTTCCTCTTGCCATTATGTTGTCTCTGGTGTTACCTTGCTCTGCTATTTCTGACAGTGGCTAGACCGTCCTACAGACCTGTGTGTCAGGAGTCCTGTAGACCTGTTTTCTTTCAGCCAGTCATAGGAACAGAGTGTTCTGCTTTTGGGCATATAGTCTTTCCTGTCTACTGGTCTTCAGCTGTTCCTGTGGGCCTGTGTCCTGAGTCTATCAGGCAGGTCGCTTGGAGCAGAAAAATTGGTCTTACCTGTGGTCCTGCAGCTGCAGTTGCTCGTGGGGTTCTGCTTTTGAGTTCTCTGTGAGGGCAGTAACCAGGAGTGCCTGTGCAGTTTTTTCCTGGGGCCCCCCGTGCTCCAGGGTCCCAGATGGCGTTAAATGTTTTCCTCTGGAGTCAGAAATGTGGGCAGAGTGTAGTGTCTTCTGGCTTCCCAGACATGTCTGCCCCTCTGAAGGTTTAGCTCTCCCTTCCATGGGATTTGGGTACAGGGAGCTTTTGATCCGGTCCCTTCAGATCAGGGTAGTATCTCCAGTTTCCAACTTCTCATTCCACCTTATTTCCTGACGTTGTACTCCTCTGCAGAATTGGCTCTAGGTTCAGGGAACCTTTTGCAATCCAGGGAGCATGTGCAGCAGCAAAGCACCCAGGGCTAAAACTTTGTTTCCTACCCGAGGTAACCTTGAGATAGTTCCACCTGTTTCTGAACCTTCCATACTTATTCCTACTCGGCTGTTCTTGTCATCCTTCTGTATTGAGGATTGCAAATTGCCTGTTCCTCCAGAGTGATGGTTTCTGTCATGGGCAGCTCTCAAAACCTTTATTGGACTTGTTCCTCCAACTGCCCCCTAGTTGATTCACTGGGGTTACCCTTTTCTCTTTTTCACTTCCCCAATTAGATGCTTCCTCTCTCCCACTATCCTTCCATTCTTCTTTCCTTCCTCCCTCCTTCTCTCAATTTCTCCCTGTAGTTGGCCCCAGAAAAAAGGGAAAGGTCATTCTACCTTCCAGTCAGACATCCCAAAGGAGGTCAACTTCTGACCTGTGAGGTGATGAGTGTCTTCTGACTGGAAGATTGCTATTGGTCTCTCTCATCTTTGAGCTCAATTCTTCTTACCAAGTGAGAATGGCCAGTGTTTGTTAAAGGTTAGGAGTTGTGAACAACAGAAGCATTCTAATTTCTCACTCCTTCTGGCTTCGAAAAATTCAGTTCTGGGTTTTGATCTTCAGTCTTGGCAGCAGATGCCTTACCCACTGAGCAATTTTATATCAGTGTGCGCCCACATGAGACATGAGGTAAAGTCCGTAGAGACAACAACCTCATTAGCTCTGTGCTGTACATAGAAGAATAGACACCACCTTTTGTTGGGCCTGGCAAAGGAAGACTTCACTTCCATCCAGGGTTAGTCATGACAGGGTGGTATTTGTTTGGATCAAGATAGATCTTGGAAGATAGCATTCCAATGGGTAGAGATGAAATTAAACAGAAGAAAGCTTTAGCTAGTGAGAAGAAAAGGAAGGTGTCTTATGATAAATCCAGCCAGGAATTACAGACTGTGTCTTAAATTAAATTGATCCATAATTTTCTCAGAAAGCACAATTCTGGCATAGAAAGAAGGTGTGTGATTTTGCATACCCACCAGCAATGGAGGAACATTCCCCTTTCTCCACATCTTTGCCAGCATGAACTGTCATGTGTATTTTTTATCTTAGTCATTCTATCAGGTGGAAGACTGAATATCAAAATAATTTGATATGCATTTCCATCCTGGCTGAGGATGTTGAACATTTTAAAAGTGTTTCTTAACTATTTGAGCTTTATTAAGAATTTTCTGCTTAGATCTGTACTCAAATTTTAATTGATTTTTTTTTTTTTTAGTTTGTTGATGTCTAGCTTCTTGAGTTCTTTATATATTCTGGATATTAGCTGTCTGTCTAATATGGAGTTCATGAAGATTATTACCTGTTCTATAGGCTGCAGTTTTTTCTTTTGACGGCATTTTTGCCTGGCAGAAGCTTCAGTTCATGTTGTCCCAATTTTTAATTGTTGGTCTGAATGCCCATGTTATTGGTGTTCTTTTCAGGAAGTTGTACTCTATGTTAAGCATTCATGATGATTCTCTCCTTTCTCTTCTATCAGATTCAGTATATCAGTTTGAGGTTTTTGATGTACTTAAACTTGAGTTTTGTGCAGGGTGACAGACATAGATCTATTTGCTTTCTTCTACAGAGAGATAGCCAGTTAGAACAACATCATTTGTTGAAGATGCTTCTTTTCCCATTTATATTTCTGTCTTTTTAAAAATCAAACATCAAGTCCTGTAGGTCTGTGGATTTACATGTGAAGCTTTCCTTGGATTCCATTGACATTTTTATACCAATACCATGTGGTATTTATTACTACAATTCTGTAGTACAGTTAGAAATCAGAGATGATAACTCTGGAAGTTCGTTTAGCTATCAGGGTTTTTTTTATTGGATATTTTATATTTGCAATTAAATGTTATACCCTTTCACAGTTTCCTGGCCATAAACGCCCTAACCCATCTCCCTCCCCATTCTTCTATGAGGGTGTTCTCCCCGCCAACCACCCACCCATTCCTGGCTCCCCACCCTGATATTCCCCTACACTGGGGAATCCAGCTTTGGCAGGACAAAGGGCTTCTCCCACTGTCGCCCAACAAGGCCATCCTCAGCTACTACATATGAAGTTGGAGCCATGGGTCTGAGCATGTTTACTCTTTGGGTAGTGGTTTAGTCCCTGGGAGCCTTGATTGGTTGGCATTGTTGTTCTTATGGGGTTGCAAGTCCCTTCAATTTCTTTAACCCTTTCTCTAACTCCTCCAATGGGTACCCTGTTCTCAATTCAATGGTTTGCTGCTAGCATTTGACTTTGTATTTGTGATGCTCTGGCACAGCCTCTCAGGAGACAGCTATATCAGGCCCCTATCAGCATGCACTTCTCAGCATCAGCAATATTGCCTAGATTTGGTGACTGCATGTATATGAGCTGGATCCCCAGGTGGGGCAGGCTCTGAATGTCCATTTCTTCAGTTTCTTTTCTTTTTTTTTTTTTGGTTCTTTTTTTCGGAGCTGGGGACCAAACCCAGGGCCTTGCGCTTCCTAGGCAAGCGCTCTACCACTGAGCTAAATCCCCAACCCCCATTTCTTCAGTTTCTGCTCCAAACACTGTCTCCATATTTACTCCTATGAATATTTTTCCTCCTTTTAAGAAAGACCGAAGCATCTGCACTTTGGTTATCCTTCTTGAGCTTCATGTGATCTGTGGAACATATCATGGGTAATTCCAGTTTTTGGGCTAATATCCACTTACCAGTGGTGCATATCATGTGTGTTTTTCTGTGATTGGGTTACCTCACTCAGGATGATATTTTCCAGTTCCAACCATTTGCCCACGAATTTCATAAAGTCGTTGTTTTTGATAGCTGAGTAATATTCCATTGTGTAGATGTACCACATTTTCTGTATCCATTCCTCTGTTGAAGGGCATCTGGGTTCTTTCCAGCTTCTGGCTATTATAAATAAGGCTGCTATGAACATAAAGGAGCATGTGTCCTTGTTTATAAGTTGGAGCATCATTTAGGTATGTGCCTAAAAGTGGTATAACTGGGTCCTCCAGTAGTACTATGTCCACTTCTCTGAGGAACCTCCAGAATGATTTCCAGAGTGGTTGTACCCCACCAACAATGGAGAAGTGTTCTTCTTTCTCCACATCCTTGCCAGCACCTAGATCTTAGCATTCTGACTGCTGTGAGGTAGAATCCCAGGGTTGTTTTGATTTGCATTTCCCTGATGACTAAGGATGTTAAACATTTCTTTAGATAATTCTCAGCCATTTGATATTCTTCAGCTGAGAATTCTTTGTTTAGCTCTGTATCCTATTTTTAATAGGGTTATTTGATTCTCTGAAGTCTAACTTTTTGAGTTCTTTGTAATTATTGGATATTAGGCCACTATTAGAGGTAGGATAGGTAAAGTATTTTTCCCAATCTGGTGATTGCTGTTTTGTCCTAATGGCAGTGACCTTTGTCTTACAGAAACTTTGCAATTTTATGAAGTCCCATTTGTTGATTCTTGATCTTAGAGCATAAGCTATTAGTGTTCTGTTCAGGAAAATTTCCCCAGTGCCCATGTGTTCAAGGCTCTTCCCCAGATTTTCTTCTACTTGTTTGAGTGCATCCGGTTTGATGTGGAGTTCCTTGATCCACTTGGACTTAAGCTTTGTACAGGGTGATAAGGATGGATCGATCTGCATTCTTCTACATGCTGACCTCCAGTTGAACCAGCACCATTTGTTGAAAATGCTATCTTTTTTTTCCATTGGATGGTTTTAGCTCCTTTGTCAAGGACCAAGTGACCATAGGTGTGTGGGTTCATATCTGGGTATTCAATTCTATTCCACTGATCTACCTGCCTGCCTCTGTACCAATACCATGCAGTTTTTATCACTATTGCTCTGTAATACTGCTTGAGGTCAGGGATGGTGATTTCCCTAGAAATTCTTTTATTGTTGAGGATAGTTTTTGCTATGCTGGGGTTTTTGTTGTTCCAAATGATTTTGCAAATTGATCTTTCTAAATCTATGAAGAATCGAGTTGGAATTTAGATCAGAGTTGCATTGAATCTATAGGTTGCTTTTGGCAAATGGCCATTTTTACTATATTAATCCTGCCAATCCATGAGAATGTGAGATATTTCCATCTTCTGAGATCGTCTTCAATTTATTCCTTCAGAGTCTTGAAGTTCTTGTCATACAGATATTTCACTTGTTTGATTAGAGTCACACCATGGTATTTTATGTAATTTGTGACCATTGTGAAAAGTGTCATTTCCCTAATTTCTTTCTCAGCCTGTTTACCCTTTGAGTAGAGGAAGGCTACTGATTTGTTTCAGTTAATTTTATATCCAGCCATTGCTGAAGTTGTTTATCAGCTGTAGGAGATATCTGGTGCTATTTTTGGGTTCAGTATAAGCGTACTTGTAGCTTCATAGATGGAATTTGATAGTGCTCCTTCTGTTTCTATCTTGTGGAATCATTTGGACAGTATTGTTGTTAGGTTTTCTATGAAGGTCTGCTAGAGTTCTCCACTAAACCCATCTGATCCTGGGCTTTTTTTTTTTTTTTTTGGTTCAGAGTCTTTTAGTAACTTCTTCTATTTCTTTAGGATTTATGCAACTATTTAGATGGTTTATGTGATCCTGATTTAACTTTGGTACCTGGGATCTGTCTAGAAAATTATCCATTACATCCAGATTTTCCAGTTTTGTTGAGTATAGGTTTTGTAGTAGGAGCTGATGATTTTTTGAATTTCCTCAGATTCTGTTTTATGTCTCCCTTTACATTTTCAATTTTGTTAATTTGGATACTATCTTTGTGCCCTCTGGTTAGTCTAGTTAAAGGTTTATCCATCTTGTGGATCTTCTCAAAGAACCAACTCCTAGTTTTGTTGATTCTTAGTACATTTCTTTTTGTTTTTACTTATTTTTTTGCAGCCTGAGTTTGATTATTAAACATATTTGCTTAAAATTAAAGTGAAATGAAAGAATAATTTGATTTCTGACAGTAGATGGACATGTAGACACTTAAAATTTTTACTGAAACAAAAGCTGTGGCTTTGAACTCTGGGAGAAGTTGTCATTAGAAAGAAAAGGATTGAAGAACAGTCACCTTGAATCACAGGGAATTCAGGTACTTGTCAACAATGAGATTAATAGGCATTTTCTCCTAAGAGGAACCTGGATTTTTTTGTATCATTAGAATCCTCTTAAAGAGATTCCACCATGTAAAACTAAGCTTAGTGGCTTTTTTTTTCTTTCTGGAGATTCCTTGCCTTTATCCTAGCGCTAATCCACTGCTTCTTTTCCTCTCTAGAAAAGGTGAAAAGGGATCAGGGCCAAGCACATTCCAGCAATATAGAAATGAAGGAAGGAAATGGACACAGAAAATGTGGTACATCTTCACAATGGAGTAACTACTCAGCTATCAAAAACAATGACTTCATGAAATTCTTAGACAAATAGATGGAACTAGAAAATATCATCCTGAGTGAGTTACCCAATCACAAAAAAACCCAACACATGGTATGCACTCACTGATAAGTGGATATTAGCCTCAAAACTCAGAATACCCAAGATACAATCCACCGACCACAAGTAGCTGAAGAAGAATGACCAAAGTGTGAAGTTCCTTCTTTTTTTAAAGATTTATTTATTTATTATATATAAGTACACTGTAGCTGTCTTCAGACACACCAGAAGAGGGCATCAGATCTCTTTACAGATGGTTGTGAGCCACCATGTGGTTGCTGGGAATTGAACTCATGACCTCTGGAAGAGCAGTCGGGTGCTCTTAACCGCTGAGCCATCTCTCCAGCCCGTGAAGTTCCTTCTTAAAAGAAGGAACAATAATACTCCTAGGAGAAGATATGGAGACAAAGTTTGGAGCAGAGACTGAAGGAATGGCTTTGCAGAGCCTGCCCCACATGGGGATCTGGACCATATTCATACAGCCACCAAATCCAGACAATATTGCTGATGGTGAGAAGTGCATGCTGATAGGAGCCTAATATAGATATTTCCTGAGAGGCACAGCCAGACCATGAAAAATACAGAGATGAATGCTAGCAGCCAACCATTTAACTGAGAATTGGGTCCCCGTTGGAGGAGTTAGAGAAAGGGTTGAAGGACCTGAAGGGGCTTACAACCCCATAAGAACAACAATGTCAACCCACTAGAGCTCCCAGGGACTAAACCATTACACAAAGAGTAAACATGGACAGACCCATGGTTCCAGTTGCATATGTAGCATAGGATGGCCTTGTTGCACACCAATGGGAGGAGAAGCCCTTGGTCCTGCCAAACCTGGTCCCCCCACCTTAGGGGAATATCAGGGTGGGGAGCCAGGAATGGGTGGGTGGTTGTGGGGAGAATAGCTTCATAAAAGAAGGGGGATGGGGATAGAATAGGGGGCTTATGAACAGGAATATGGGAAAGGGGATAACATTTGAAATGTAAGTAAAAATATCCAATAAAAAAAGAAATGGAGGAAGGATACTCTATAAAATCTGGATTTATTTATTAAAGGCATGAGAGAACTCATGGGTCTTGTCCAAGTGTCCTCATTTCTGTTGTAGTTGTTGTGTGTATAATAGTAGATTGTAGGCATCACAGAAGCCGAAAGCAGACCTTAAGCCCCATTGATGCCTGTGGCTCAGAGGTGCATAGTAACAGCTGGGTGGAAACATAAAGTATGAAGAAGTGTTGATATTTTGACATACCTGATGGTCGTGTCAAGGAATTAGATATGGCCTGAGAGATGAAGGTGGCAGAAATGACGTCAAAGTTTTTGGCTTGGACAATTAGAAAATGAAGTTGTTTTACCAAGAAGTAGGAGTTTTGAGGGTGAGTACATCTGAGGTATACTAAGTGTGTGTGTAAGTGTGTGTGTGTGTGTGTGTGTGTGTGTGTGAGAGAGAGAGAGAGAGAGAGAGAGAGAGAGAGAGAGAGAGAGAGAGAGAGAGAGAGAGAGAAGGAGACAGAGGGAGAGAAGGAGATGGAGAAGAGTGTGTTCTTTTAAACCAACCTAATTGTCACAAGTTAGTCATCCCAGCATTGGGCAGGCAAAAGAAGAAGGATCATGAGTTCCTGGACAGGCCAAACTGACAAGCATAGCCACACTCTACCACAAACAAACTAAATTTGTATTCAGCTTTTGGCACTATGTCAACATTTTCTTTTGCTTTCTTTAATTTCATATAGCACATGGCAACCTAGAATTTTCTTTTTAAAATGTATTTATTTTTATTTTACATATACTTGAGTTTGGCCTGAATGTGTATGTCTGTGTAAGGATGACAGATCTCATGGAACTGGAATTACACACAGTTGTAATACCATGTGGGTACTAGGAATTGTATCCAGATTTTCTGTAAGAGCAGCCAATGTTCTTAAACAGTGAGCCATCTCCCCACAACCACCCCTGCTCTAGAATTTTTTATGTAATAAAGAGTACCCTTTAACCTCTGTTTTTCTTGCCTCTATCTTCCAAGAACTTGTTTTAAATTCATGAACTACTATGCCTGATTTTGGTAGACAGTGTGCTATGTAGCATATATAGCTCTTAATCTTGATATGTAGCCTAGAAGACTTTTTTCCTTTTCTTTATTTGGTTTGTTATTTTATTTTAAGACAGGGTGTCATTATAGCCAAGGCTATCATGGAACTCACTATGTAGTCCAGGCTAACCTCAAATCCCCAGTGATTCCCCTTGCCCCTGCCTTTTGAGAGCTGGACTTATAGGAGCTACACATCCAGGGTTCTAAAAGTAACATTCAACCTCGATTGCTGTTTCTAATTTCCATGTTGTGGGGTTACAAAAAAATGTACCAGACTGAGTGTGGAGTCCATGCCACATTTTCAATGCAGAATCCTTATGTCCCACATCTGGAGGGCTGAGATTTCTTTTATTTTTATTTTTATTTTTTTATTAACTTGAGTATTTCTTATATACATTTCGAGTGTTATTCCCTTTCCCAGTTTCCGGGCAAACATCCCCCTAATCCCTCCCCCTCCTCTTCTTTATGGGTGTTCCCCTCCCCATCCTCCCCCCATTGCCGCTCTCCCCCCAACAATCTAGTTCACTGGGGATTCAGTCTTAGCAGGACCCAGGGCTTCCCCTTCCACTGGTGATCTTACTAGGATATTCATTGCTACCTATGAGGTCAGAGTCCAGGGTCAGTCCATGTATAGTCTTTAGGTAGTAGCTTAGTCCCTGGAAGCTCTGGTTGCTTGGCATTGTTGTTGATATGGGGTCTCGAGCCCCTTCAAGCTCTTCCAGTTCTTTCTCTGATTCCTTCAACGGGGGTCCTATTCTCAGTTCAGTGGTTTGCTGCTGGCATTCGCCTCTGTATTTGCTGTATTCTGGCTGTGTCTCTCAGGAGAGATCTACATCCGGCTCCTGTCGGCCTGCCCTTCTTTGCTTCATCCATCTTGTCTAATTGGATGGCTGTATATGTATGGGCCACATGTGGGGCAGGCTCTGAATGGGTGTTCCTTCTGTCTCTGTTTTAATCTTTGCCTCTCTATTCCCTGCCAAGGGTATTCTTGTTCCCCTTTTAAAGAAGGAGTGAAGCATTCACATTTTGATCATCTATCTGTCTTGAGTTTCATTTGTTCTAGGCATCTAGGGTAATTCAAGCATTTGGGCTGATAGACACTTATCAATGAGTGCATACCATGTATGTTTTTCTGTGATTGGGTTACCTCACTCAGGATGATATTTTCCAGTTCCCTCCATTTGCCTATGAATTTCATAAAGTCATTGTTTTTGATAGCTGAGTAATATTCCATTGTGTAGATGTACCACATTTTCTGTATCCATTCCTCTGTTGAAGGGCATCTGGGTTCTTTCCAGCTTCTGGCTATTATAAATAAGGCTGCGATGAACATAGTGGAGAACGTGTCTTTTTTATATGTTGGGGCATCTTTTGGGTATATGCCCAAGAGAGGTATAGCTGGATCCTCAGGCAGTTCAATGTCCAATTTTCTGAGGAACCTCCAGACTGATTTCCAGAATGGTTGTACCAGTCTGCAATCCCACAAACAATGAAGGAGTGTTCCTCTTTCTCCACATCCTCGCCAGCATCTGCTGTCACTTGAGTTTTTGATCTTAGCCATTCTCACTGGTGTGAGGTGAAATCTCAGGGTTGTTTTGATTTGCATTTCCCTTATGACTAAAGATGTTGAACATTTCTTTAGGTGTTTCTCAGCCATTCGGCATTCCTCAGCTGTGAATTCTTTGTTTAGCTCTGAACCCCATTTTTAATAGGGTTATTTGTCTCCCTGCGGTCTAACTTCTTGAGTTCTTTGTATATTTTGGATATAAGGCCTCTATCTGTTGTAGGATTGTTAAAGATCTTTTCCCAATCTGTTGGTTGCCGTTTTGTCCTAACCACAGTGTCCTTTGCCTTACAGAAGCTTTGCAGTTTTATGAGATCCCATTTGTCGATTCTTGATCTTAGAGCATAGGCCATTGGTGTTTTGTTCAGGAAATTTTTTCCAGTGGAGGGCTGAGATTTCTAACCTTGTAAGAGCAAACCCAGTTTTGGATTCTGTAAATCTGATCCTGTTTTCACACAATTGGGAGGTGATACAGAGGTGTTTGCACTGGTGAAAATTTTAGTTCTAAGCCACTGGCCTCCGACTAATATCTTCTCTTGGGATGAGGTCACCACAGGAGTGAATATGACAGAGTGGGGACACCTCAGCTTCTGGAGGTGGAGTGAGTGGACAACTAGGAAATAGCCAAGGAGAGATACAGTGAGGATACATGTTGAGGAGGTTAGGAGAGTTCAGTGTTCTGGAAACCACTACAGAAAATGTTTCCTGAAGAAGGAAACAAGCCAAGAATAATGGAGGACACCTGCAGCCTTAGGCTTGAAGGTTGATGAAGGTAGCTGGCTTCAAGATCAAGGCCAGGTGAGATTCTAGTGAGTTTCTGCAGTCTTGAGTGATAGTCCATCTCAAAAACTGACAACAAAAAGCAATAACAACATCTCCTAATACCACAAACAACAGAAAGGAAGTTATCAAGTCTTCCAACTTCAGAAATTTGGTCTATTATGGGCAGTCTGGGACTTGGTAACTGGATTTAGCCATGTGTACAATTATTGGCACCAGCCTCTGGCACATATGCAGCAGAGGACTGCCTGGTCTGGCATAAGTGAGAGAAGAGCCTCCTAACCCTTGAGAGACTTGAGGCCCCAGGAAGTGGGGAGGCCTGGCAGGAGGTTTGGGGAGTGAGGGGTTGGGGGACATCTTCTTGGAGAAATGGAGAGGAAGAATGGTATGAAGAACTGTGGGTGTGGGAACCATGAGTGGGTAATGACTGGGCTGTAAAAAATAAAAGTAATTTAAAAAGCTAGGCTGAGACAGATCTTTGGATTAAAAACAACAGAAAGGAATTGGAGTCAGTGAATGTGCCCAGCTCTTATGAGGTTCCTTCAGACCCCAGTGCTACTAGGGCCAGGCCCACAGAGGATATGAGTTGGATGTTGCCCTCTTCAGGATTCAGGCTGCTGTTCACCAAGTTTTGTAGTGCTGGGAATGCCCAGCTCCTGGTGCAGGAGTCAAAGAGTTCACCAGACTAGAACTGACATAAAGGTTTTAATGAGAATAGACACTGTACACAAAAGCACAGCAGGCTGAATCTTAGAGAGAGGACTGTACCCCCGCAAGGAGTAGGGCACTTGTACCACAGTTAAGAAAAGCTACCTGGCCTTGCTTCATTTTGCCCTTTTAAAACATGTATGAGCAGCTGGGGGTGGGGGGAGTGGGGAGCAGATTATTATTTGTTAAGCAGTAATTCCTATAGCAGCTATTTGCCCTCCATGAGGCTGGCCATTTGGGGTACACAGTTTTTAACCACCACAGGTCACTCTGCCATAATGTGAAAAGCAGGGGATTTTATTTTTTTATTCTGAGCTTTTGTTTGTGTGTGCCTTGGGCCTCTGAATGTTGTCAACTCTAGATCATTTATTATACATAAGATGTTTGTGCTCTTTTTGAAACCGGGGTTTAATTATAAGAGTCAAAGACTTTTAAATATTTCTTCACTGTATAAATATCAATTTAATGTCTCTTTCTTTTATACTGTCTTGCAATGTTGAATTAAAAAAAAAAACCCCTAATGTTGACAAAGCTGGATATATAGCTCAGTGGTCAAGAGAGTACCTGGGTTTAGTTCTCTATAATTACATGGCAGCATACAACTGTTTGTAAATCCAGTTCCAGAAGACCTAAGGTCCTCTTCTGTGATGACTACACACAGTGTTTGCACAGACACACATATTAAAAGAACACCAACATGTAGTGAAATTTTGGTTTATTTGAGAAACACAGAAATATAGTTTCACTTTAATCTCAGGTGTTGGATATGGGGCTGCCCCAGATTATCCACAGCAGCCTCTTGCTCTATCAGGGATGTGAGAATGCCAGCAGCAGATAATCTCAACAATTGTGTGGTGTTTGGTATTCTGAGGATTTTTCATAGGATATATAAATGCTAAGGCACTGAGAGGCAGGGAGGTTGTTGTTTGCTGTTGGTCACTGTTGATCACTGTTGGTTGCTGTTGGTCTTGGCAATTCACAAAGAAGAAACAACAGCAAGAAGAAATTAGATATCATGACAGTGAAGATCAAACTGGCACCAAGGAACTCAGCCACCCTCTAAATCAGCAGGAAGTAGTCTATCAATAAAGTTGCCCTCTTTCCCGTCTATCCTTTTTTTCTCTCATATCTAGTGTTAGGGGGTTCAAATGGTAGAGAACTGTAGAAGAAAAAAGAACTCACACAGTAGCTAAAGACCAGCTACACCCACATACACAAAGTAAATATGAAATAAATGTTTTTAAATTAATGTTTTGATTCATGAACTTCTATTGTTGGTTGTGTTGTCTGGGAGAAATTTTCAGTGTGGGTGACACTGAAATACTGTTTCAAGTGGAAAAAGATGGAGTTAGTGTACTTGCTCTGGACTTTGAGAAGGACTTCATGAGGTAAGATGCCGGCTCATTCCCTGAGGGATTTGCTAAGGGTTTTGATAGTCATTGCTATGTGGATGCCTCCTGTTACCAACCATCTCTCCATCGACATGTATATATTGTTTTTGGATATAGGATTTTACTATATAGCCCAGACTTGCTTGGAACATGATCTTACTGATCCAGACTCCTAAGTGTTGGGAATGCATGCATGTGATATCATGCCTATGTACTCTAATGGACATATGATGGGGTCTCAGTGTACATGGCTGAATTTTCTATTGTTGTGATAAAAACACCATGATGAGAAGCAACTTATGTAGAGTTTAGAGGGGCTTGTGGTTCCAAAGGGATAAGAGTTCATCATAGGATCCCAGCCCACAGCTCCCTGCTCCCAAACCCCAGGGGAGAGGGAGTTCACTGCCCAGACAGGTGGGCACTCCTGAGACTGCAGAGCGGGAGAGACCATCAATACTGCATACCCCTGTCCACATCCCTGGCCCAAGAGGAAACGTATAGGGCCTCTGGGAACAGGAAGAGAGGGGCACTCAAGCGACAGGTCCCCTGCAGTTCAGACACAGCCTGGAACTGAAGGGACCCGGTCAATAGCTCCCTGCACCCAAATCCTGAGGGAGGGAGAGCTAAACCATCTGAGGGGCTGACAAGCCTGGGAAGCCAGAAGAGACTACACTCAGCCCACATTTCTGACTCCAGAGGAAAACACCTAATGCCATCTGGGACCCCTGTGCACAGGGGCCCGGGAAAGGCGGGATGCCACCCTCACAAAGAGCTCAAAGGCAGCCCCCCAAGAGCAACTTCAGCCCCAGGACCACAGGTAAGACCAACTTTTCTGCTCCAACTGACCTGCCTGGTGGACTCAGGACACATGCCCACAGGAACAGCTGAAGACCAGTAGACAGGAAAGACTACATGCCTGAAAGCAGAACACTCTGTTCCCATAACTGACTGAAAGAAAACAGGAAAACAGGTCTACAGCACTCCTGACACACAGGCCTATAGGATGATCTAGCCACTGTCAGAAATAGCAGAAAAAGGTAACACCAGAGACAACCTGATGGTGAGAGGCAAGCGCAGGAAATCCAGGACACAATAAGAAGATCAAACCTAAAGATGATAGGTATAGAAGAGAGTGAAGACTCCCAGCTCAAAGGACCAGTAAATATCTTCAACAAAATCATGGAAGAAAACTTCCCTAACCTAAAGAAAGAGATGCTCATAAGCATACAAGAAGCCTACAGAACTCCAAATAGATTGGACCAGAAAAGAAACTCCTCCCGTCACATAATAGTCAAAACACCAAATGCACAAAATAAAGAAAGAATATTAAAAGCAGTAAGGGAAAAAGGTCAAGTAACATATAAAGGCAGACCTATCAGAATCACACCAGACTTCTCACCAGAGACTATGAAAGCCAGGAGATCCTGGACAGATGTCATACAGACCCTAAGAGATCACAAATGCCAGCCCAGGTTACTGTATCCTGCAAAACTCTCAATTAACATAGATGGAGAAACCAAGATATTCCATGACAAAACCAAATTTACACAATATCTTTCTACAAATCCAGCCCTACAAAGGATAATAAATGGTAAAGCCCAACATAAAAAGACAAGCTACATCCTAGAAAAAGCAAGAAACTAATCATTTTGCAACAAAACAAAGAGAAGAAAAGCACACAAACATAATCTCACATCCAAATACGAATATAACAAGAAGTAACAATCACTATTCTTTAATATCTCTCAACGTCAATGGACTCAATTCCCCAATAAAAAGACATAGATTAACAAACTGGATATGCAATGGGGACCCTGCATTCTGCTGCCTACAGGAAACACACTTCAGAGACAAAGACAGACACTACCTCAGAGTAAAAGGATGAAAAACAACTTTCCAAGCAAAAGGTCTGAAGAAGGAAGCTGGAGTAGCCATTGTAATATCGAATAAAATCGATTTTCAACCAAAAGTCATCAAAAAAGATAAGGAAGAACACTCCATATTCATCGAAGGAAAAATCCACCAAGATGAACTCTCAATCTTAAATATCTATGCTCCAAATACAAGGGCACCTACATATGTAAAAGAAACCTTACTAATGCTCAAAGCACACATTGCACTTCACACAATAATAGTGGGAGATTTCAACACCGCACTCTCATCAATGGACAGATCATGGAAACAGAAATTAAACAGAGACATAGACAGACTTAAGAGAAATCATGAACCAAATGGACTTAACAGATATTTATAAAACTTTCTATCCTAAAACAAAAGGATATACTTTCTTCTCACCACCTTATTGTACTTTCTCCAATATTGACCATATAATTGGTCATAAAACAGGCTTCAATAGATACAGAAAGATAGAAATAATTCTATGCATCCTATCGGACTACCACAAAATAAAGCTGGTCTTCAATAACAATAAGGGAAGACTGCCTGAATATACATGGAAGCTGAACAATGCTCTACTCAATGATAACCTGGTTAAGGAAGAAATAAAGAAAAAAATTAATGACTTCTTAGAATTTCATGAAAATGAAGGTAGAACATACCCAAACTTATGGGACACAATGAAAGCTGTGCTAAGAGGAAAACTCATGGCTCTGAGTGCCTGCAGAAAGAAACAGGAGAGAGCATGTATCACCAGCTTGACAGCACACCCAAAAGCTCTAGAACAAAAAGAAGCAAATACACCCTGGAGGAGTAGAAGGCAGGAAATAATCAAACTCAGGGCTGAAATCAACCAAGTAGAAACAAAAAGGACCATAGAAAGAATCAACTGAACCAAAAGTTGGTTCTTTGAGAAAATCAACAAGATACATAAACCCTTAGCCAGACTAACGAGAGGACACAGAGAGTGTGTCCAAATTAACAAAATCAGAAATGAAAAGGGAGACATAACTACAGAATCAGAGGAAATTCAAAAAACATCAGATCTTACTATAAAAACCTATATTTAACAAAACTTGAAAATCTGCAGGAAATGGACAATTTCCTAGACAGATACCAGGTATCAAAGTTAAATCAGGAACAGGTAAACCAGTTAAACAACCCCATTACTCCTAAGGAAATAGAAGCAGTCAATAAAGGTCTCCCAAACAAAAAGAGCCCAGGTCCAGATGGGTTCAGTGCAGAATTCTATCAGACCTTCATAGAAGACCTCATACCAACACTATCCAAACTATTCCACAAAATTGAAACAGATGGAGTGCTACCGAATTCCTTCTATGAAGCCACAATTGTTCTTATACCTAAACCAAAGACCCGAAAAAGAAAGAGAACTTCAGACTGATTTCCCTTATGAATATCGACTCAAAAATACTCAATAAAATTCTTCCAAACCAAATTCCAAGAGCACATCAAAACAATCATCGATCATGATCAAGTAGGCTTCATCCCAGGCATGCAGGGATGGTTTAATATACAGAAAACCATCAACGTGATCCATTATATAAACCAACTAAAAGATAAACACCACATGATCATTTCATTAGATACTGAGAAAGCATTTGACAAAATTCAACACCCCTTCATGATAAAAGTCCTGGAAAGAACAGGAATTCAAGGTCCACACCTAAACATAATAAAAGACATACACAGCAAGCCAATAGCTAATATTAAGCTAAATGGAGAGAAACTTGAAGCAGTCCCATTAAAATTGGGACTAGACAAGGCTGCCCACTCTCTTCCTATCTATTCAATATAGTTCTTGAAGTTCTAGCCAGAGCAATGAGACAACAAAAGGATATCAAAGGGATACATATTAGAAAAGAAGAAGTCAAAATATCACTATTTGCAGATGATATGATAGTATATTTAAGTGATCCCAAAAGTTCCACCAGAGAACTACTAAACCTGATAAACAACTTCAGCAAAGTGGCTGGGTATAAATTTAACTCAAATAAATCAGTGGACTTCCTCTACACAAAAGAGAAACAAGCCCAGCAAGAAATTAGTGAAACGACACACTTTATAATAGTCCGAAATAATATAAAGTACCTTGGTGTGAATATAACCAAGCAAGTGAAAGATCTGTATGATAGAACTTCAAGCCTCTGAAGAAAGAAATTGAAGAAGACCTCAGAAGATGGAAAGATCTCCCATGCTCATGGATTGGTAGGATTAATATAGTAAAAATGGCCATTTTACCAAAAGTGATCTACAGATTCAATGCAATCCCCATCAAAATACCAATCCAATTCTTCAGAGAGTTAGACAGAACAATTTGCAAATTCATCTGGAATAACAACAAGAACAACAAAAACCCAGGATAGCTAAAACTATCCTCAACAATAAAAGGACTTTCGGGGGAATCACTATCCTTGAACTCAAGCAGTACTACAGAGCAATAGGGATAAAAACTGTATGGTATTGGTACGGAGACAGACAGATTGACCAGTGGAATAGAACTGAAGACCCAGAAATGAACCCACACACCTATAGTCACTTGATTTTTGACAATGGGGCCAAAACCATCCAATGGAAAAAAGATAGCATTTTCAGCAAATGGTGCTGGTTCAACTGGAGGTCAACATGTAGAAGAATGCAGATCGATCCATGCTTATCACCCTGTACAAAGCTTAAGTCAAAGTGGATCAAGGACCTCCACATCAAACCAGATACACTCAAACTAATAGAAAAAAAAGTGGGGAAGCATCTCGAACACATGGGCACTGGAGAAAACTTCCTGAACAAAACACCAATGGCCTATGCTCTAAGATCAAGTATCAACAAATGGGATCTCATAAAACAGCAAAGCTTCTGTAAGGCAAAGGACACTGTGGTTAGGACAAAACGGCAACCAACGGATTGGGAAAAGATCTTTACAAATCCTACCACAGAGAGAGGGCTTATATCCAAAATATACAATGAATTCAAGACGTTAGACAGCAGGAAGACAAATAACCCTCTTAAAAATGGGGTTCAGAGCTAAACAAAGAATTCACAGCTGAGGAATGCCGAATGGCTGAGAAACACCTGAAGAAATGTTCAACATCTTTAGTCATAGGGGAAATGCAAATCAAAACAACCCTGAGATTTCACCTCACACCAGTGAGAATGACTAAGATCAAAAACTCAGGTGACAGCAAATGCTGGCAAGGATGTGGAGAAAGAGGAACACTCCTTCATTGTTTGTGGGATTGCAGACTGGTACAACCATTCTGGAAATCAGTCTGGAGGTTCCTCAGAAAATTGGACATTGGACTACCTGAGGACCCAGCTATACCTCTCTTTGGCATATACCCAAAAGATGCCCCAACATATAAAAAAGACACGTGCTCCACTATGTTCATAGCAGCCTTATTTATAATAGCCAGAAACTGGAAAGAACCCAGATGCCCTTCAACAGAGGAATGGATACAGAAAATGTGGTACATCTACACAATGGAATATTACTCAGCTATCAAAAACAATGACTTTATGAAATTCATAGGCAAATGGAGGGAACTGGAAAATATCATCCTATGTGAGGTAACCCAATCACAGAAAAACACACATGGTATGCACTCATTGATAAGTGGCTATTAGCCCAAATGCTTGAATTTCCCTAGATGCACAGAATACATGAAACTCAAGACGGATGATCATAATGCAAATGCTTCACTCCTTTAGAAGGGGAACAAGAATACCCTTGGCAGGGAATAGAGAGGCAAAGATTAAAACAGATGCAGAAAGAACACCCATTCAGAGCCTGCCCCACATGTGGCCCATATATATACAGCCACCCAATTAGACAAGATGGATGAAGCAAAGAAGTGCAGGCCGACAGGAACCAGATGTAGATCTCTCCTGAGAGACACAGCCAGAATACAGCAAATACATAGGCAAATTCCATGAGCAAACCACTGATCTGAGAACGGGACCTCTGTTGAAGGAATCAGAGAAAGGACTGGAAGAGCTTGAAGGGGCTTGAGACCCCATATCAACAACAATGCCAAGCAACCAGAACTTCCAGGGACTAAGCCACTACCCAAAGACTACCCATGGACTGACCCTGGGCTCCAACCTCATAGGTAGCAATGAATAGCCTAGTAAGGGCACCAGTGGAAGGGGAAGCCCTTGGTCCTGCCAAGACTGAATGCCTAGTGAACGTGATTGTTGGGGGGAGGGTGGTAATGGGGGGAGGATGGGGAGGGGAACACCCATAGAGAAGGGAAGGGGGAGGGGTTGGTGGATGTTGGCCGGGAAACCGGGGAAGGGAAGAACAATCGAAATGTAAATAAGAAATACTCAAGTTAATAAAGATGGAAAACAAAAGAGCTTATCATAGCAGAAAGGTATGGCAGCAGGAGAAGGAAGGTGAGAGAGAATTGTTTCAACTACAAGAATGAAGCAAACTGGAAGTAAGGCAGGGCTGTGAACCCATAAAATCTACCCCAGTGATACACTTCTTCCAGCAAGTCTGCACTTCTCCATAATATCAGAAAACTGCACCACCAATTTAGAACCATACTTTGAAATATCTGAGCCTACGAGAGACATCCTATTCAAACCACCAGACAACTTCCATTGGTAATCATCTGAGATAAGCCCCTGTTATCAATAATCCCACCCTTTGATTTCTCACTCCTTGTATTTTAGAATGAGGATGACAAAGGCTTGTCTCTCTTTTCCTATGTGTGTGAGACTCTTGCTAAGATCCTAAGATGAGGCTTGGCTACATTCTTGTTTCATTCCCAGAAACATTTCTGTTCCTGTAAGTATCCTTCTGTTTCACAGTAAAAGTTTCATGGAATTATTTGTTTTTATATTCAAACAAATTGACTCCAATAACTTTGAGTTTCTTCCATAACAAGGAAACATAGTTATCCTTATGATGTTACAGCAAGAAGCTTTGTGAAACATTATTTGTTTGGGCCTATGAGTATATAAATGTGTGCATGTTTTTGAACATGTGTGAGCTTGAGTGTGGAGGTCAGAGGTCAATGTTAGGTACCTTTCTCAGTTGTTCCTTATTTTTATTTATTTACATTTCAAATGTTATGCCCTTTCTTGGTTTCCCCTCCATAAAAGCCTTAAAGGGTCCCCCTTGCCCCTTCTTCTTTGACGATGCTCCCACCCATCCACACATTGCTTCCTGTCTCTCCACCCAGCCATTCCATTACACTGGGGGCGGGGGTTCAGCCTTGGACGCACCAAGGGCTTCTCCTCCCATTGGTCCCCAATAAGGCCATCTTATGCTACATATGCAGCTGAAGTCATAGGTGTGCCCATGTGTACTCTTTGGGTGGTGATTTAGTCCCTGGGAGCTCTGATTGGTTGGCATTGTTGTTCTTATGTGTAGTGAGCCATAATGAATTGGCTGATTCTTATACTCGATCTTCATGTTGCTATGTGTTAATGAATGGTACTGCCTATGATAAAGCTTTACAAATTCACAGAAAATTTCATCTTAATGCTAGTTCTTTGAGGTTCCACAATGGAATAACTAAAGAACAAGCAGCTCAAATAGTCAGTCAATGTCCCCAGTGTGCCCCATTTATTTCCTCTCCCAATTTGGGAGTTAACCCAAAAGGGTTACAACATAATGATATTTGGCAAATGGATGTTACCCATATTTCTTCCTTTGGGAAGCTACGGTTTGTCCATGTGTCTATTGATACCTATTCTGGCCTGCTCTTTGCCTCTGCTCATAGTGGAGAGAAAATTAAAGATGTTAAAAGTTACTGCTTACAGGCCTTTGCCTTTATGGGAGTCCCACGACAATTAAAAACTGATAATGGTCCAGCATATACTAGTGGGCCTTTTAGGAAAATTTGTGAGGATTATGATATTGTACATAAGACTAGCATTCCTTATAATCTTCAAGGACAAGCTATAGTAGAAAGAGCTCACTTGACACTTAAGAATTATCTTGAAAAAACTAAAACAGGGGACCAGAATTCCCCACCTGCTAAGCTTGCCTTTATTACCTATATTTTAAATTTTTTGTTAGTAGATAAGAATAACTGTTCAGCAGCAGATAGACATTGGAAAGGAAAAAGACATAAGGAAGGTATGGTCCATTGGAAAGATTTGGCCTCAGGAGTATGGAAGGGACCTGACCCTGTCTTAGTTAGGGTTAGGGGTTCTGCTTGTGTTTTTCCTAGAGATGCTGAAGCACCCATTTGGATTCCTGAACGTTGTGTTCGTCCTGTCTCCACGGAATCCGGTACCGATGGAGACTGTGATCCTGATACCAGTGGGAATAAGGAGCACACTCCAGTCAGCAATGATGTCCACCAATAGGACGCCAGAAAAAGCAGCTGCCCTGCCTGCTGACAACAAGATTCATCTCTCCTGGTTCGGGTCCCTGGAGTCATTCCTGTGCCCTTAGAGGAAGATGGAGGATTCCCCCTCATCTTTTGTCATCACAGAGATTTTGGCGTTGCTACAGTCAGTGTTACCACTGCGTGTGTCCTGTCCCACCGAGGCCTGCGCTCCGACCCTCTGTGCACTGCTGCTTTCTGGAGAAGACTGGACTCCAGCTGTTACCCCTGCCCCCCTCATTCCCCTGGTGACTCTTGCTGCCTTAACTGGTGTTGTCATTTTGCAGTCTGTAGCTTCACAGGAATGCCATCTGCGTGAAGCTGCTGTGGACTGGGGAACTCTGCCCTGGTTCTGCAGATCTCAGACATGTTTCCATTGTCTGCTGGTTGTTCCAGAGAAGAATGACTGATCCTGAACTGTCCTGGGAAAGACCTTGGCATTTTTGCTGCTATTGTAGCAGCCATTACTGCTACAGCTATTGTGTCTGCAGTGTCTGGAGTTACCCTCCCCCAATCTATTGTTAGGCAAGCACAGTGGGTGAACTTTTTGGAGTAGTTGCTAACAATTGGGAATTCTAAATTTTATTACAGGAGCGGCTTGACTACGGCCCTTGGTGGTATGGCCGTAGCAGCTGAGGAGAACCAGATGAGGTGCCCACTACGTCGGGAGAGGCTCAACTTCCACAATCTCTTAAATTAATGCCATCTGTCTTCTACTCTTTCACCTCTGGGCTCAAATAAGAAGAATGAGAAGGTGACCTGAAGTAGTCATATTCAGTGACGGGCAACTTCCTCTGACCATTGACCAATCTAGACATGGAGCCTTGAGGGCGACAAGGTAATCCTATGACGTATAAGGCTAGGGTTTGAGAGGTCGATCCTAAGACAGAAGTGGCTACACCCCGTTTAAATGTACGGGTCGGTCAAATGCTCCTCTGCCCAGTTTCTCCCCCAATAAACACACACGTATAGCCCAGAATGGTGTGTTAGAGCATTCATTCCTAGCCATTGGGGTGCAGTCCTAACTGCAAGAGTGGCTCGCCATGGCCGAGCTGGGCACTCTATGAGGCATGTCTGATCTCTCTCAGACCACTACTTCCACCTAATGGTCTTTTATAAAAGAATAACGGGGGAGATGTAGTGAGCCATATTGGATTTGGGCCTGGATAGCTCAAAGTGGCTACGTGACTCTTGGCCACACATACTACACGAGAGCCTCTCCCATGTATTTACGGCACAGGAAGAAAAGACCAAGTAGTAAACACCCGGTGTCTCCACTGCATGACCTCTGCTGAGCCCGGCTGATGCATGCGGCACCGACACACCTGGACCACACCTGGGTGGTGGTCAATTTACTTCTGCCTTTTGCTTCCTCAGCCTTTATCCTTGAAATTTAGGCTGGTCTTCTCAGATTTCTCCCTAATTAATTCAGGTCTCATAGTCGGTCTTTTGTTACCGAAGTCATGAGCCAGGGTTTCCGACTGTGCTTTCCAGATATTTTCTACCTGGGGAACTTGGGTATATAAGTGGTGAATAAAGCTACAGGAGGAGCTCTCTCCCTTCCTCTCCTGGCTTGACACAAATAACCTGTATGTGTGTGTGTGTGTTTCTTTCATCCCACAGGCTTTCGCCCGATTCTCGGTACCATGTCGGTGCAGGCGCCGACACTTACGGGATTGCAAGCCTCTTCAGCTCCTTCAATCCTTTCTCTAACTCCTGCAATGGGGACCCCATTCTCAGTTCAATGGTTTGCTGCTAGCATTTGCCTTGGTATTTGTGATGCTCTGGCACAGCCTCTCAGGAGACAGCTATATCAGGCAATATACATCTTGGCATCAGCAATATTGTCTGGCTTTGGTAGATATATGTATATGGCCTGAATTTCCAGGTGGGTCAGGTTCTGAATGGTCATTTCTCAGTCTCTGTTCCAAATTTTAACTTCATAACACCTTCTATGAATATTTTTGTTCTGCTTTTTGAGAAGGACTGAAGCATCCACACTTTGGTCATCCTTCTTCATGAGATTCATGTGGTCTGTGGATTGTATCTTGGGTAATTTTAGTTAATAAACAGTTATCAGTGAGTGCATGCCATATATTTTTTTGTGATCGGGATACCTACAGAATGATATTTTCTAGTTCTATCTATTTGTCTATGAATTTCATGAAGTCACTGTTTTTTTTTCCCCCCATGATTCTTTCTTTTTTCTTTATTAACATGAGTATTTCTTATTTACATTTCGATTGTTATTCCCTTTCCCGGTTTCCAGGACAACATCCCCCTAACCCCACCCCCTCCCCTTCGATATGGGTGTTCCCCTCCCCATCCTCCCCCCATTACCGCCCTCCCACCAACAATCACGTTCACTGGGGCTTCAGTCTTAGCAGGACCAAGGGCTTCCTCTTCCACTGGTGCTCTTACTAGGATATTCATTGCACCTATGAAGTTGGAGCCCAGGGTCAGTCCATGTATAGTCTTTAGGTAGTGGCTTAGTCCCTGGAAGCTCTGGTTGCTTGGCATTGTTGTTCATATGGGGTCTCAAGCCCCTTCAAGGTCTTCCAGTCCTTTCTCTGATTCCTTCAACGGAGGTCCCGTTCTCAGATCAGTGGTTTGCTGATGGAATTCGCCTATGTATTTGCTGTATTCTGGCTGTGTCTCTCAGGAGAGATCTACATCTGGTTCCTGTCAGCCTGCACTTCTTTGCTTCATCCATCTTGTCTAATTGGGTGGCTGTATATGTATGGGCCACATGTGGGGCAGGCTCTGAATGGGTGTTCCTTCTGTCTCTGTTTTAATCTTTGCCTCCCTATTCCCAGCCAAGGAGTGAAGCATTCACATTTTGATCATCCTTCTTGAGATTCCCATGATTCTTTTAACTGCTTACTCTTAATTGTCCTCTTCCAATTTGGGAAGGACTGGCTGTATGTAAAAATATACAAATACCTGCAGCAAGCTTATTTCTCTCTCTCTTTTTTTTCTTTTATTTAAAAAAATGTTTTTCATCACATAATATATCTTGATTATGGTTTCCCCTCCATCTACTTCTCCCCATTCCTCCCAACTCCCTTTTCACCCAGGCTAGTTCTTTTTTCTTTTTTCTTTTTTCTTTTTTTTCTTTTTTTTTATTAACTTGAGTATTTCTTATTTACATTTCGATTGTTATTCCCTTTCCCGGTAACTGGGCCAACATCCCCCTAATCCCTCCCCCTCTGCCTTCTTTATGGGAGTTCCCCTCTCCATCCTCCCCCCATTGCCACCCTCCCCCCAACAATCACGTTCACTGGGGGTTCAGTCTTAGCAGGACCAAGGGCTTCACCTTCCACTGGTGATCTCACTAGGATATTCATTGCTACCTCTGAGGTCAGAGTCCAGGGTCAGTCCATGTATAGTCTTTAGGTAGTGGCTTAGTCCCTGGAAGCTCTGGTTGCTTGGCATTGTTGTTCATATGGGGTCTTGAGCCCCTTCAAGCTCTTCCAGTTCTTTCTTTGATTCCTTCTTTGATTCTTTCTTTGATTCTTTCTTTGATTCTTTCTTTGATGGGGGTCCTGTTCTAAGTTCAATGGTTTGCTGCTGGCATTCGCCTCTGTATTTGCTGTATTCTGGCTGTGTCTCTCAGGAGAGATCTACATCTGGCTCCTGTTGGCCTGCACTTCTTTGCTTCATCCATCTTGTCTAATTGGGTGGCTGTATATGTATGGGCCACATGTGGGTGTTGAATGGGTTCTGAATGGGTGTTCCTTCTGTCTCTGTCTTAATCTTTGCCTCTCTATTCCCTGCCAAGGGTATTCTAGTTCCCCCTTTAAAGAAGGAGTGAAGCATTCACATTTTGATCATCTGTCTTGCGTTTCATGCGTTCTATGCATCTAGGGTAATTCAAGCATTTGGGCTAATAGCCACTGTGTTTTTCTGTGATTGAGTTTACTCACTCAGGATGATATTTTCCAGTTCCAACCATTTGCCTATGAATTTCATAAAGGCATTGTTTTTGATAGCTGAGTAATATTCCATTGTGTAGATGTACCACATTTTCTGTATCCATTCCTCTGTTGAAGGGCATCTGGATTCTTTCCAGTTTCTGGCTATTATAAATAAGGCTGCTATGAACATAGTGGAGAACGTGTCTTTTTTATATGTTGGGGCATCTTTTGGGTATATGCCAAAGAGAGGTATAGCTGGGTCCTCAGGTAGTTCAATGTCCAATTTTCTGAGGAACCTCCAGACTGATTTCCAGAATGTTTGTACCAGTCTGCAATCCCACCAACAATGGAGGAGTGTTCCTCTTTCTCCACATCCTTGCCAGCATTTACTGTCACCTGAGTTTTTGATCTTAGCCATTCTCACTGGTGTGAGGTGAAATCTCAGGGTTGTTTTGATTTGCATTTCCCTTATGACTAAAGATGTTGAACATTTCTTCAGGTGTTTCTCAGCCATTCGGCATTCCTCAGCTGTGAATTCTGTGTTTAGCTCTGAACCCCATTTTTAATAGGGTTATTTGTCTCCCTGCTGTCTAACTTCTTGAGTCCTTTGTATATTTTGGATATAAGCCCTCTATAAGTTGTAGGATTGTTAAAGATCTTTTCCCAATCTGTTGATTGCCATTTTGTCCTAACCACATTGTCCTTTGCCTTACAGAAGCTTTGCAGTTTTATGAGATTCCATTTGTCGATACTTGATCTTAGAGCATAAGCCATTGGTGTTTTGTTCAGGAAGTTTTCTCCAGTGCCCATGTGTTTGAGATGCTTCCCCACTTTTTCTTCTATTAGTTTGAGTGTGTCTGGTTTGATGTGGAGGTCCTTGATCCACTTGGACTTAAGCTTTGTACAGGGTGATAAGCATGGATCGAACTGCATTCTTCTACATGTTGACCTCCAGTTGAACCAGCACTATTTGCTAAAAATGTTATCTTTTTTCCATTGGATGGTTTTGGCTCCTTTGTCAAAAATCAAGTGCCCATATGTGTGTGGGTTCATTTCTTGGTCTTCAATTCTGTTCCATTGGTCTATCTTTCTGTCTCTGTACCAATACCATACAGTTTTTATCACTATTGCTCTGTAATACTGCTTGAATTCAGGGATAGTGATTCCCCCTGAAGTCCTTTTATTGTTGAGTATTGTTTTAGCTATTCTTGGTTTTTTGTTATTCCAGATGAATTTGGAAATTGTTCTGTCTAACTCTCTGAAGAATTGGATTGGTATTTTGATGGGGATTGCATTGAATCTGTAGTTTGCTTTTGGTAAAATGGCCATTTTTACTATATTAATCCTGCCAATCCATGAGCATGGGATATCTTTCCATCTTCTGAGGTCTTCTTCAATTTCTTTCTTCAGAGTCTTGAAGTTCTTATTGTACAAATCTTTTACTTGCTTGGTTAAAGTCACACCGAGGTACTTTATATTATTTGGGTCTATTATGAAGGGTGTCCTTTCCCAAATTTCTTTCTCGGCTTGTTTCTCTGTTGTGTAGAGGAAGGCTACTGATTTATTTGAGTTAATTTTATACCCAGCCACTTTGCTGAAGTTGTTTATCAGCTTTAGTAGTTCTCTGGTGGAACTTTTGGGATCACTTAAATATACTATCATGTCATCTGCAAATAGTGATATTTTGACTTCTTCTTTTCCGATCTGTATTTGACCTCCTTTTGTTGTTTGATTGCTCTGGCTAGAACTTCAAGAACTATATTGAATAAGTAGGGAGAGAGTGGGCAGCCTTGTCTAGTCCCTGATTTTAGTGGGATTGCTTCAAGTTTCTCTCCATTTAGTTTAATGTTAGCAACTGGTTTGCTGTATATGGCTTTTACTATGTTTAGGTATGGGCCTTGAATTCCTATTCTTTCCAGGACTTTTATCATGAAGGGGTGTTGAATTTTGTCAAATGCTTTCTCAGCATCTAATGAAATGATCATGTGGTTCTGTTCTTTCAGTTTGTTTATATAATGGATCACGTTGATGGTTTTCCATATATTGAACCATCCTTGCATGCCTGGGATGAAGCCTACTTGATCATGGTGGATGATTGCTTTGATGTGCTCTTGGATTCGGTTTGCCAGAATTTTATTGAGTATTTTTGCGTCGATATTCATAAGGGAAATTGGTCTGAAGTTCTCTTTCTTTGTTGTGTCTTTGTGTGGTTTAGGTATAAGAGTAATTGTGGCTTCATAGAAGGAATTTGGTAGTGCTCCATCTGTTTCAATTTTGTGGAATAATTTGGATAGTATTGGTATGAGTTCTTCTATGAAGTTCTGATAGAATTCTGCACTAAACTCGTCTGGACCTGGGCTCTTTTTGGTTGGGAGACCTTTAATGACTGCTTCTATTTCATTAGGAGTTATGGGGTTGTTTCACTGGTTTACCTGTTCCTGATTTAACTTCAATACCTGGTATCTGTCTAGGAAATTGTCCATTTCCTGCAGATTTTCAAGTTTTTTTGAATATAGGCTTTTATAGTAAGATCTGATGATTTTTTTGAATTTCCTCTGATTCTGTAGTTATGTCTCCCTTTTCATTTCTGATTTTGTTAATTTGGACACACTCTCTGTGTCCTCTCGTTAGTCTGGTTAATGGTTTATCTATCTTGTTGATTTTCTCAAAGAACCAACTTTTGGTTCAGTTGATTCTTTCTATGGTCCTTTTTGCTTCTACTTTGTTGACTTCAGCTCTGAGTTTGATTATTTCTTGCCTTCTACTCCTCCTGGGTATATTTGCTTCTTTTTGTTCTAGAGCTTTTGGGTGTGCTGTCAAGATGGTGATATATACTCTCTCCTGTTTCTTTCTGCAGACACTCAGAGCCATGAGTTTTCCTCTTAGCACAGCTTTCATTGTGTCCCATAAGTTTGGGTATGTTCTACCTTCATTTTCATTAAATTCTAAAAAGTCTTTAATTTCTTTCTTTATTTCTTCCTTGACCAGGTTATCATTGAGTAGAGCATTGTTCAACTTCCATGTATATGTGGGCATTCTTCCCTTATTGTTATTGAAGACCAGCTTTAGGCCGTGGTGGTTTGATAGCACGCATGGGTTTATTTCTATCTTTCTGTACCTGTTGAGGCCCATTTTTTGACCAATTATATGGTCAATTTTGGAGAAATACCATGAGGAGCTGAGAAGAAAGTATATCCTTTTGCTTTAGGATAGAACGTTCTATAAATATCTGTTAAGTCCATTTGGTTCATGGCTTGTCTTAGACTGTCTACATCTCTGTTTAATTTCTGTTTCCATGATCTGTCCATTGATGAGAGTGGGGTGTTGAAATCTCCCACTATTATTGTGTGAGGTGCAATGTGTGTTTTGAGCTTTAGTAAGGTTTCTTTTACGTATGTAGGTGCCCTTGCATTTGGGGCATAGATATTTAGGATTGAGAGTTCATCTTTGTGGATTTTTCCTTTGATGATATGAAGTGTCCTTCCTTATCTTTTTTGCAGACTTTTAGTTGAAAATTGATTTTATTTGATATTAGAATGGCTACTCTAGCTTGCTTCTTCCGATCATTTGCTTGGAAAGTTGTTTTCCAGCCTTTCACTCTGAGGTAGTGTCTGTCTTTGTCTCTGAAGTGTGTTTCCTGTAGGCAGCAGAATGCAGGGTCCTCATTGCGTATCCAGTTTGTTAATCTATGTCTTTTTATTGGAGAGTTGAGACCATTGATGTTGACAGATATTATGAACAGTGAGTATTGCTTCTTGTAAGATTCATATTTGGATGTGAGGTTATGTTTGTGTGCTTTTCTTGTCTTTGTTTTGTTGCTAAGACGATTAGTTTCTTGCTTTTTCTAGGGTGTAGCTTGCCTCCTTATGTTGGGCTTTACCATTTATTATCTTTTGTAGCGCTGGATTTATAGAAAGATATTGTGTAAATTTGGTTTTGTCATGGAATATCTTGGTTTCTCCATCTTGCATTGGAATTTTGATGGGTGTTGCATTTGTATCTGTAGATTGCTTTTGGCAAAATGGACATATTAACTATATTAATCCTGCCAATCCATGAGTACATGAGATCGTTTCATCTTCTTTAGATCTTCTTCAATTTCTTTCTTCAGAGAGTTGACATCCTTGTTATACAGATTTTTCAGTTGCTTGTTTAGAGTCACACCAAGGTATTTTATGTTACCTGTGATGATTGTGAAGGGTGTCATTTCCCTAATTTCTTTCTGAACCTGTTTATCCTTTGAATAAAAGAAGTGTGCTGATTTGTTTGAGTTAATTTTATATACAGCTACTTTATTGAAGTTTTTTTTAATCAGGCTTAAGAGTTCTCCAGTGGAACTTCTGGGGTCACTTATACTATCATAGCATCTCCAAATAATGATACTTTGATTTCTTTCTTTCCAATTTGTATGCCTTTGCCCACCTTTGTTGTCTGATTGCTCTGACTCAGTCTTCGAGTACTATACTGAGTAAGTAGGG
Organism: Rattus norvegicus; assembly: GCF_021556685.1. Taxonomy (NCBI): domain Eukaryota; kingdom Metazoa; phylum Chordata; class Mammalia; order Rodentia; family Muridae; genus Rattus; species Rattus norvegicus. The sequence continues at coordinate 140,886,287 of NC_141538.1, forward strand.
AGAGAGTGGACAGCCTTGTCTAGTCATTGATTTTAGTTGGATTGCTTCAAGTTTCTCTCCATTTAGTTTAATGTTTGCTACTGCCTTGCTATCTACTGCTTTTTACAATGTTTTTGTATGGGCCTTGAATTCCTGATCTTTTGAAGACTTTTAACATGAAGGAGTGTTGAATTTGTCAAATGCTTTTGAAGCATCTAATGAGATAATCATGTGGCTTTTTTACTTGAGTTTGTTTACATAGTGGATTATGTGAATTTTTCTGTATATTGAACAATCCCTGCATCCCTGGGATGAAGCCTACTTGATCATGATGGATGATCATTTTCATGTGTCTTGGATTCAGTTCGTGAGAATCTTATTGAGTATTTTGGCATAGAGTTTCATAAGGAAAATTGGTCTCAAGTTCTCTTTCTTTGTTAGGTCTCTGTGTATAAATATAATTGTACTTCATAGAAGGATTTGGGTAGTGTTTTGATTATTCAGTATTTGCTTTAGTGGGAGAACTGGGCTCTGATGGTGCCCAAGTTGACTTGCTCTCTGTTGCTTAGGTTCATATGCTTGCCTCTCACCATCAGGCTGACTCTGGTGTTAGCTTGTCTTGATGTCTCTGACAGTGGCTTGTCCCTCTTGTAGGCCTGTGTGTCAGCACTCCTGGAGACATATTGTTTTCAGCAGGATCTGGGTACATAGTGCTGTGGGACTGATTCAGCTTCATGAACAGGGAGAAACTGGGAGGTTCCTGCCCCCTGAGTGTTCCTAGGTTCCTGGATCCAGCAGGCACATAGGGTACAAGCAAGTTCCTCTTGATCCAGAAATGTGACCAGAAGTGGCAGTCTCCCCCTGAGTTCCTAGTGTCTGCTCTTCTGAGGAACCAGCTCTCTCCCCCACAGGATTTGGATACAGAGAGGACAGTGGGACCAGTTCAGCTCTGGGTGCAGGCCGAGATTATATATTACAATGGATATTTTTTTCTAACATACAGAATAAAAATCTAAAGACCTATGTAGAAAATTTTCTGAATTGATTCTGAAAAGAATATTGACACTTGATCAATTAGGAGGAATAGACCCAGCAGAATTTTTTCTTTTTTTTTTTTTTTTTTTTTTTCGGAGCTGGGAACCGAACCCAGGGCCTTGCGCTTCCTAGGCAAGCGCTCTACCACTGAGCTAAATCCCCAACCCCGCAGAATTTTTAATAAATTTTACTGATGCTGAAATCACCTCATTATGGACAGAAAATGAACATTGGCAATGACCTTGCAGTCATTTTGAGGAGATATTTATAACAAACACACCAAAGCAAACTACTTCAGATTATTAAAATAACTAATTGGATTATCCACAGTATAGTTAAAAGGACAATAATTTCTGGAGCTCCTACATTCTATACAGATTCAAATGAAGAAGAAAACACAGATTATAAATCAGGAAGAATAGGTAAGGTGTCTCAGAGTCCTTAAAATTCAGTTGATAAATCAGAGCTGTATGACACAGTATTATTAGATTTTTCTGGAGTTCTTTTTTTTTTTTTTTTTTTTTTTTGAGCTGGGGACCGAACCCAGGGCTTTGCGCTTCCTAGGTAAGCGCTCTACCACTGAGCTAAATCCCCAGCCCCTTCTGGAGTTATTTTTTTTTTTTTTTAGCTTTTTTCCCAACTTTATTGAAAAATATTCATTTTTCTAGAAAATTATCTATTTTGATTAAGATTTATAGTCTTTGCTTTACAGCTTTCATTGAATTATTTTACAATACTTTCAACCCTTGTTTTATTTACAGTTATACTTTTATTTTTCCCAGATTATGCTAATTTGTGCACTGTCTTTTCATTTTGACAATTCTTTTTTTTTTTTTTGCTTGAGTCCCCAAAGCAACTTCTTTTTTTTTTTTATTTTATTTATTTATTTTTATTAACTTGAGTATTTCTTATATACATTTCAAGTGTTATTCCCTTTCCCGGTTTCCGGGGAAATCCCCCTCCCCCCTCCCCTTCCTTATGGGTGTTCCCCTCCCAACCCTCCCCCCATTGCCGCCCTCCCCCCATAGTCTAGTTCACTGGGGGTTCAGTCTTAGCAGGACCCAGGGCTTCCCCTTCCACTGGTGCTCTTACTAGGATATTCATTGCTACCTATGGGGTCAGAGTCCAGGGTCAGTCCATATATAGTCTTTAGGTAGTGGCTTAGTCCCTGGAAGCTCTGGTTGCTTGACATTGTTGTACTTTTGGGGTCTCGAGCCCCTTCAAGCTCTTCCAGTTCTTTCTCTGATTCCTTCAACGGGGGACCTATTCTCAGCTCAGTGGTTTGCTGCTGGCATTCGCCTCTGTATTTGCTGTATTCTGGCTGTGTCTCTCAGGAGCGATCTACATCTGGCTCCTGTCGGTCTGCACTTCTTTCCTTCATCCATCTTGTCCAATTGGGTGGCTGTATATGTATTGGCCACCTGTGGGGCAGGCTCTGAATGGGTGTTCCTTCAGTCTCTGTTTTAATCTTTGCCTCTCCCTTCCCAGCCAAGGGTATTCTTTTTCCTCATTTAAAGAAGGAGTGAAGCATTCACATTTTGATCATCCGTCTTGAGTTTCGATTGTTCTAGGGATCTAGGGTAATTCAAGCATTTGGGCTAATAGCCACTTATCAATGAGTGCATACCATGTATGTCTTTCTGTGATTGGGTTAGCTCACTCAGGATGATATTTTCCAGTTCCAACCATTTGCCTACGAATTTCATAGACTCGTTGTTTTTGATAGCTGAGTAATATTCCATTGTGTAGATGTACCACATTTTCTGTATCCATTCCTCTGTTGAAGGGCATCTCGGTTCTTTCCATTTTCTGGCTATTAAAAATAAGGCTGCGATGAACATAGTGGAGCACGTGTCTCTTTTATATGTTGGGGCATCTTTTGGGTATATGCCAAAGAGAGGTATAGCTGGATCCTCAGGCAGTTCAATGTCCAATTTTCTGAGGAACCTCCAGACTGATTTCCAGAATGGTTTTACCAGTCTGCAATCCCACCAACAATGGAGGAGTGTTCCTCTTTCTCCACATCCTCGCCAGCATCTGCTGTCACCTGAGTTTTTGATCTTAGCCATTCTCATTGGTGTGAGGTGAAATCTCAGGGTTGTTTTGATTTGCATTTCCCTTATGACTAAAGATGTTGAACATTTCTTTAGGTGTTTCTCAGCCATTCGGCATTCCTCAGCTGTGAATTCTTTGTTTAGCTCTGAACCCCATTTTTTAATAGGGTTATTTGTTTCCCTGCGGTCTAACTTCTTGAGTTCTTTGTATATTTTGGATATAAGGCCTCTATCTGTTGTAGGATTGGTAAAGATCTTTTCCCAATCTGTTGGTTGCCGTTTTGTCCTAACCACCGTGTCCTTTGCCTTACAGAAGCTTTGCAGTTTTATGAGATCCCATTTGTCGATTCTTGATCTTAGAGCATAAGCCATTGGTGTTTTGTTCAGGAAATTTTTTCCAGTGCCCATGTGTTCCAGATGCTTCCCTAGTTTTTCTTCTATTAGTTTGAGTGTGTCTGGTTTGATGTGGAGGTCCTTGATCCACTTGGACTTAAGTTTGTACAGGGTGATAAGCATGGATCGATCTGCATTCTTCTACATGTTGCCCTCCAGTTGAACCAGCACCATTTGCTGAAAATGCTATCTTTTTTCCATTGGATGGTTTTGGCTCCTTTGTCAAAAATCAAGTGACCATAGGTGTGTGGGTTCATTTCTGGGTCTTCAATTCTATTCCATTGGTCTATCTGTCTGTCTCTGTACCAATACCATGCAGTTTTTATCACTATTGCTCTGTAATACTGCTTGAGTTCAGGGATAGTGATTCCCCCTGAAGTCCTTTTATTGTTGAGGATAGCTTTAGCTATCCTGGGTTTTTTGTTATTCCAGATGAATTTGCAAATTGTTCTGTCTAACTCTTTGAAGAATTGGATTGGTATTTTGATGGGGATTGCATTGAATCTGTAGATTGCTTTTGGTAAAATGGCCATTTTTACTATATTAATCCTGCCAATCCATGAGCATGGGAGATCTTTCCATCTTCTGAGGTCTTCTTCAATTTCTTTCCTCAGTGTCTTGAAGTTCTTATTGTACAGATCTTTTACTTGCTTGGTTAAAGTCACACCGAGGTACTTTATATTATTTAGGTCTATTATGAAGGGTGTCGTTTCCCTAATTTCTTTCTCGGCTTGTTTCTCTTTTGTATAGAGGAAGGCAACTGATTTATTTGAGTTAATTTTATACCCAGCCACTTTGCTGAAGTTGTTTATCAGCTTTAGTAGTTCTCTGGTGGAACTTTTGGGATCACTTAAATATACTATCATGTCATCTGCAAATAGTGATATTTTGACTTCTTCTTTTCCGATCTGTATCCCCTTGATCTCCTTTTGTTGTCTGATTGCTCTGGCTAGAACTTCAAGAACTATATTGAATAAGTAGGGAGAGAGTGGGCAGCCTTGTCTAGTCCCTGATTTTAGTGGGATTGCTTCGAGTTTCTCTCCATTTAGTTTAATGTTAGCAACTGGTTTGCTGTATATGGCTTTTACTATGTTTAGGTATGGGCCTTGAATTCCTATTCTTTCCAGGACTTTTATCATGAAGGGGTGTTGAATTTTGTCAAATGCTTTCTCAGCATCTAATGAAATGATCATGTGGTTTTGTTCTTTCAGTTTGTTTATATGATGGATCACGTTGATGGTTTTCCGTATATTAAACCATCCCTGCATGCCTGGGATGAAGCCTACTTGATCATGGTGGATGATTGTTTTGATGTGCTCTTGAATTCGGTTTGCCAGAATTTTATTGAGTATTTTTGCGTCGATATTCATAAGGGAAATTGGTCTGAAGTTCTGTTTCTTTGTTGTGTCTTTGTGTGGTTTAGGTATAAGAGTAATTGTGGCTTCATAGAAGGAATTCGGTAGTGCTCCATCTGTTTCAATTTTGTGGAATAGTTTGGATAATATTGGTATGAGGTCTTCTATGAAGGTTTGATAGAATTCTGCACTAAACCCGTCTGGACCTGGGCTCTTTTTGGTTGGAAGACCTTTAATGACTGCTTCTATTTCCTTAGGAGTTATGGGGTTGTTTAACTGGTTTATCTGTTCCTGATTTAACTTCGATACCTGGTATCTGTCTAGGAAATTGTCCATTTCCTGAAGATTTTCAAATTTTGTTGAATATAGGTTTTTATAGTAAGATCTGATGATTTTTTGAATTTCCTCTGAATCTGTAGTTATGTCTCCCTTTTCATTTCTAATTTTGTTAATTTGGACGCACTCTCTGTGTCCTCTCGTTAGTCTGGCTAAGGGTTTATCTATCTTGTTGATTTTCTCAAAGAACCAACTTTTGGTTCTGTTGATTCTTTCTATGGTCCTTTTTGTTTCTACTTGGTTGATTTCAGCTCTGAGTTTGATTATTTCCTGCCTTCTACTCCTCCTGGGTGTATTTGCTTCTTTTTGTTCTAGAGCTTTTAGGTGTGCTGTCAAGCTGCTGACATATGCTCTTTCCTGTTTCTTTCTGCAGGCACTCAGCGCTATGAGTTTTCCTCTTAGCACAGCTTTCATTGTGTCCCATAAGTTTGGGTATGTTGTATCTTCATTTTCATTAAATTCTAAAAAGTTTTTAATTTCTTTCTTTATTTCTTCCTTGACCAGTTTATCATTGAGTAGAGCATTGTTCAATTTCCACGTATATGTGGGCATTCTTCCCTTATTGTTATTGAAGACCAGTTTTAGGCCGTGGTGGTCCGATAGCATGCATGGGATTATCTCTATCTTTCTGTACCTGTTGAGGCCCGTTTTTTGACCAATTATATGGTCAATTTTGGAGAAAGTACCATGAGGAGCTGAGAAGAAGATATATCCTTTTGCTTTAGTATAGAATGTTCTATAAATATCCGTTAAATCCATTTGGCTAATGACTTCTCTTAGTCTGTCGACATCACTGTTTAATTTCTGTTTCCATGATCTGTCCATTGATGAGAGTGGGGTGTTGAAGTCTCCCACTATTATTGTGTGAGGTGCAATGTGTGTTTTGAGCTTTAGTAAGGTTTCTTTTACGTATGTAGGTGCCCTTGTATTTGGGGCATAGATATTTAGGATTGAGAGTTCATCTTGGTGGATTTTTCCTTTGATGAATATGAAGTGTCCTTCCTTATCTTTTTTGATGACTTTTAGTTGGAAATTGATTTTATTTGATATTAGAATGGCTACTCCAGCTTGCTTCTTCTGACCATTTGCTTGGAAAGTTGTTTTCCAGCCTTTCACTCTGAGGTAGTGTCTGTCTTTGTCTCTGAGGTGTGTTTCCTGTAGGCAGCAGAATGCAGGGTCCTCATTGCGTATCCAGTTTGTTAACCTATGTCTTTTTATTGGGGAGTTGAGGCCATTGATATTGAGAGATATTAAGGAATAGTGATTATTGCTTCCCTTTATATTCATATTTGGATGTGAGGTTATGTTTGTGTGCTTTCATTCTCTTTGTTTTGTTGCCAAGACGCTTAGTTTCTTGCTTCTTCTAGGGTATAGCTTGCCTCCTTATGTTGGGCTTTACCATTTATTATCCTTTGTAGTGCTGGATTTGTAGAAAGATATTGTGTAAATTTGGTTTTGTCATGGAATATCTTGGTTTCTCCATCAATGTTAATTGAGAGTTTTGCTGGATACAGTAACCTGGGCTGGCATTTGTGTTCTCTTAGGGTCTGTATGACATCAGTCCAGGATCTTCTGGCCTTCATAGTTTCTGGCGAGAAGTCTGGTGTGATTCTGATAGGTCTCCCTTTATATGTTACTTGACCTTTTTCCCTTACTGCTTTTAATATTCTTTCTTTATTTTGTGCGTTTGGTGTTTTGACAATTATGTGACGGGAGGTGTTTCTTTTCTGGTCCAATCTATTTGGAGTTCTGTAGGCTTCTTGTATGTCTATGGGTATCTCTTTTTTTAGGTTAGGGAAGTTTTCTTCTATGATTTTGTTGAAGATATTTACTGGTCCTTTGAGCTGGGAGTCTTCACTCTCTTCTATACCTATTATCCTTAGGTTTGATCTTCTCATTGAGTCCTGGATTTCCTGTATGTTTTGGACCAGTAGCTTTTTCCGCTTTACATTATCTTTGACAGCTGAGTCAATGATTTCTATGGAATCTTCTGCTCCTGAGATTCTCTCTTCCATCTCTTGTATTCTGTTGGTGAAGCTTGTATCTACAGCTCCTTGTCTCTTCTTTTGGTTTTCTATATCCAGGGTTGTTTCCATGTGTTCTTTCTTGATTGCTTCTATTTCCATTTTTAATTCCTTCAACTGTTTGATTGTGTTTTCCTGGAATTCTTTCAGGGATTTTTGCGATTCCTCTCTGTAGGCTTTTACTTGTTTATTAATGTTTTCCTGTGCTTCCCTAAGTGTGTTCATGTCTTTCTTGAAGTCCTCCAGCATCATGATCAAATATGATTTTGTAACTAGATCTTGCTTTTCTGGTGTGTTTGGATATTCCATGTTTGTTTTGGTGGGAGAATTGGGCTCCGATGATGGCATGTAGTCTTGGTTTCTGTTGCTTGGGTTCCTGCGCTTGCCTCTCGCCATCAGATTATCTCTAGTGTTACTTTGTTCTGCTATTTCTGACAGTGGCTAGACTGTCCTATAAGCCTGTGTGACAGGAGTGCTGTAGACCTGTTTTCCTCTCTTTCAGTCAGTTATGGGGACAGAGTGTTCTGCTTTCTGGCGTGTAGTTTTTCCTCTCTACAGGTCTTCAGCTGTTCCTGTGGGCCTGTGTCTTGAGTTCACCAGGCAGCTTTCTTGCAGCAGAAAATTTGGTCTTACCTGTGGTCCCGAGGCTCAGGTTCGCTCGTGGGGTGCTCCCCACGGGCTCTCTGCAGCGGCAGCAACCAGGAAGACCTGTGCCGCCCCTTCCGGGAGCTTCAGTGCACCAGGGTTCCAGATGGTCTTTGGCTTTTTCCTCTGGCGTCCGAGATGTGTGTGCAGGGAGCAGTCACTTCTGGTTTCCCAGGCTTGTCTGCCTCTCTGAAGGTTTAGCTCTCCCTCCCACGGGATTTGGGTGCAGAGAACTGTTTATCTGGTCTGTTTCTTTCAGGTTCCGGCGGTGTCTCAGGCACAGGGGTCCTGCCGCTCCTGGGCCCTCCCCCACGGGAGCCCAGAGGCCTTATACAGTTTCCTCTTGGGCCAGGGATGTGGGCAGGGGTGAGCAGAGTTGGTGGTCTCTTCCGCTCTGCAGCCTCAGGAGTGCCCACCTGACCAGGCGGTTGGGTCTCTCTCTCACCGGGTCTGGGAGCAGAGAGCTGCTGCGGGCCGGGCTGGAGTTCTTAATATACTTACTGATTATCAATATGCAGAGAGTTATTTTACCTATTAAAACTGCTGAACTTATTTTGGATGATTCTTAGGTTCATAATTAATGTCACTACTTATTCAAATAAAACAAGTAATCAGAAATAGGAATTATACATTATATATGAGGTCCCATAAGTGTCATATACGTATCATATCTCATGTGTGTCTACAAGTTCTTCTAGCACAAAAATGTCTAAATGGTACGAAGCCACAATTACTCTTATACCTAAACCACACAAAGACACAACAAAGAAAGAGAACTTCAGACCAATTTCCCTTATGAATATCGACGCAAAAATACTCAATAAAATTCTGGCAAACCGAATTCAAGAGCACATCAAAACAATCATCCACCATGATCAAGTAGGCTTCATCCCAGGCATGCAGGGATGGTTCTATATACGGAAAACCATCAACGTGATCCATTATATAAACAAACTGAAAGAACAGAACCACATGATCATTTCATTAGATGCTGAGAAAGCATTTGACAAAATTCAACACCCCTTCATGATAAAAGTCCTGGAAAGAATAGGAATTCAAGGCCCATACCTAAACATAGTAAAAGCCATATACAGCAAACCAGTTGCTAACATTAAACTAAATGGAGAGAAACTTGAAGCAATCCCACTAAAATCAGGGACTAGACAAGGCTGCCCACTCTCTCCCTACTTATTCAATATAGTTCTTGAAGTTCTAGCCAGAGCAATCAGACAACAAAAGGAGATCAAAGGGATACTAATCGGAAAAGAAGAGGTCAAAATATCACTCTTTGCAGATGACATGATAGTATATTTAAGTGATCCCAAAAGTTCCACCAGAGAACTACTAAAGCTGATAAACAACTTCAGCAAAGTGGCTGGGTATAAAATTAACTCAAATAAATCAGTTGCCTTCCTCTATACAAAAGAGAAACAAGCCGAGAAAGAAATTAGGGAAACGACACCCTTCATAATAGACCCAAATAATATAAAGTACCTCGGTGTGACTTTAACCAAGCAAGTAAAAGATCTGTACAATAAGAACTTCAAGACACTGAGGAAAGAAATTGAAGAAGACCTCAGAAGATGGAAAGATCTCCCATGCTCATGGATTGGCAGGATTAATATAGTAAAAATGGCCATTTTACCAAAAGCAATCTACAGATTCAATGCAATCCCCATCAAAATACCAATCCAATTCTTCAAAGAGTTAGACAGAACAATTTGCAAATTCATCTGGAATAACAAAAAACCCAGGATAGCTAAAGCTATCCTCAACAATAAGAGGACTTCAGGGGGAATCACTATCCCTGAACTCAAGCAGTATTACAGAGCAATAGTGATAAAAACTGCATGGTATTGGTACAGAGACAGACAGATAGACCAATGGAATAGAATTGAAGACCCAGAAATGAACCCACACACCTATGGTCACTTGATTTTTGACAAAGGAGCCAAAACCATCCAATGGAAAAAAGATAGCATTTTCAGCAAATGGTGCTGGTTCAACTGGAGGGCAACATGTAGAAGAATGCAGATCGATCCATGCTTATCACCCTGTACAAAGCTTAAGTCCAAGTGGATCAAGGACCTCCACATCAAACCAGACACACTCAAACTAATAGAAGAAAAACTAGGGAAGCATCTGGAACACATGGGCACTGGAAAAAATTTCCTGAACAAAACACCAATGGCTTATGCTCTAAGATCAAGAATCGACAAATGGGATCTCATAAAACTGCAAAGCTTCTGTAAGGCAAAGGACACGGTGGTTAGGACAAAACGGCAACCAACAGATTGGGAAAAGATCTTTACCAATCCTACAACAGATAGAGGCCTTATATCCAAAATATACAAAGAACTCAAGAAGTTAGACCGCAGGGAAACAAATAACCCTATTAAAAAATGGGGTTCAGAGCTAAACAAAGAATTCACAGCTGAGGAATGCCGAATGGCTGAGAAACACCTAAAGAAATGTTCAACATCTTTAGTCATAAGGGAAATGCAAATCAAAACAACCCTGAGATTTCACCTCACACCAGTGAGAATGGCTAAGATCAAAAACTCAGGTGACAGCAGATGCTGGCGAGGATGTGGAGAAAGAGGAACACTCCTCCATTGTTGGTGGGATTGCAGACTGGCAAAACCATTCTGGAAATCAGTCTGGAGGTTCCTCAGAAAATTGGACATTGAACTGCCTGAGGATCCAGCTATACCTCTCTTGGGCATATACCCAAAAGATGCCTCAACATATAAAAGAGACACGTGCTCCACTATGTTCATCGCAGCCTTATTTATAATAGCCAGAAGCTGGAAAGAACCCAGATGCCCTTCAACAGAGGAATGGATACAGAAAATGTGGTACATCTACACAATGGAATATTACTCAGCTATCAAAAACAACGACTATATGAAATTCGTAGGCAAATGGTTGGAACTGGAAAATATCATCCTGAGTGAGCTAACCCAATCACAGAAAGACATACATGGTATGCACTCATTGATAAGTGGCTATTAGCCCAAATGCTTGAATTACCCTAGATCCCTAGAACAAACGAAACTCAAGACGGATGATCAAAATGTGAATGCTTCACTCCTTCTTTAAATGAGGAAAAAGAATACCCTTGGCAGGGAAGGGAGAGGCAAAGATTAAAACCGAGACTGAAGGAACACCTATTCAGAGCCTGCCCCACATGTGGCCCATACATATACAGCCACCCAATTAGACAAGATGGATGAAGCAAAGAAGTGCAGACCGACAGGAGCCGGATGTAGATCGCTCCTGAGAGACACAGCCAGAATACAGCAAATATAGAGGGGAATGCCAGCAGCAAACCACTGAACTGAGAATAGGTCCCCTATTGAAGGAATCAGAGAAAGAACTGGAAGAGCTTGAAGGGGCTCGAGACCCCAAAAGTACAACAATGCCAAGCAACCAGTGCTTCCAGGGACTAAGCCACTACCTAAAGACTATATACATGGACTGACCCTGGACTCTGACCTCATAGGTAGCAATGAATATCCTAGTAAGAGCACCAGTGGAAGGGGAAGCCCTGGGTCCTGCTAAGACTGAACCCCCAGTGAACTAGTCTATGGGGGGAGGGCGGCAATGGGGGGAGGGTTGGGAGGGGAACACCCATAAGGAAGGGGAGGGGGGAGGGGGATGTTTGCCCGGAAACCGGGAAAGGGAATAACACTCGAAATGTATATAAGAAATACTCAAGTTAATAAAAAAAAAGAAAAAAACATATTTATAATATATATTATGCATAACTTATGTATAATATAAAAAAAAACTAAAAAAAAAACCATACAAATCAACAGAAAGGGGATATTTTATTAAGACATCCAAACTCATTTTCAATAAACACGGGCTAGGGAGTCACAAAAAAAATTGTCTAAATGGATAACTTACATTAATTTAATTAAGATTAGAATATTAAAATTTGCAATGGAATTTTACAGGTTAGATGCACCTGTTTTTAGTTAGGACATGGCCCAGCCATTAGGATAAAAGTTTAATCTTTCAAGCTAGAATACAGGCAGAGCCTTAGTATTCACCTTTAACCCCAAACAATAAGATACAGTTATTTGGTAGAATAAAGCACCCATGTTTGAAAGTGATGTCTAACGCCTGGTAAGCCAGAGAGGCTTTGGGAGTCTCTTTCATAAGCTTGAATATTAATACACATTTGCAGACTTCTGACAAGACTGAGAATGCTATCTATTAAGCATAATCTGAGTTAGACAATAGAGTACACTATAATTTAATGGCATTGGTAAAAATTTACCAAGGCAGGAAAGGAATGAAAATCTTAATTGCTAAGTAACTTTGACAGGTTGCATTAGCAGAGAAACCCTTGGCTTAAAGTTAGTGTGGACAAGAAGGGAAAGAAATTAGAGAGCTAACAGGGGTGGCATGAGACTGTGGTGAAAGTGTGTTTGTCCAGGTGGGTTCAGACCTGTGACATGAACTGAGTAGGCAGGTGCACAGTCCCATTTCCCAGCCTGTGACAGAGTGGCTCAGGTAGCCAGACATCTGATAGTGGTCTGAGGAGCCAGATGTGGAACACGGCAATGGTCGTTGTGGCATACATACACACACACAAAGTGGGAACAGGAGGTGGAGACAGACGCATGCAGGCCACATGTAGCCACAATAATGGGTGGGCATCAGAGGCACCTCTGAACAGCAGTGAAGGTGTCACACACACAGCTCAGACACAACAAATGGGGTGGGGCTTCTTCTTAGCAGCTGGAAAGTCCTTGCCTAGTGCTTCCAGCTGTGAGCCAGTGTTGCCCCAACCTGCCTGTTGGAGGACCTGGTGGGCAGGGGGAATGAAAGCACCTGAAGTAGCCTTCTGTCTCCTAGGAACTCCACCCAAGTTGTGAGAGAGAACTCTGACAGGAAACACCAGACAGCAGAGTTAAGAAAGTGAGCTCACAGCAGTCCCACTGTCCCTCAGAGGTGGGAGTGTGGCAGCAACAGTGGAAGCTCTGGTGCAGGGTTATGTGCATGCTTTTCCTGTGACAGCAACACTTGCACTAACTTGATGAAACCCTGGGCAGAGGCAGAGGTCTCAGGGGCAATTCTGGGCAGGGGGGTGGGGAGGGAGAGAGAGAGAAAGGGAGGTGGGGGGAGGGAGGAGTAGGAGGGGGAGGGAGAGCTCGAGAGAGCTCACAAAGGTGGGGGGAGGAGAGAGAGAGAGGAGAGAGAGAGAGAGAGAGAGAGAGAGAGAGAGAGAGAGAGAGAGAGAGAGAGAGAGAGAACTCATGCTTGCATAGGGGCAGGGGAAAACAGCACTGCATGTCACAGACAGGGCACAGGAAACACAAGGGGGCAGGGCGAAAGCTGGACATCCAGCCAGGAGGTGGTGGCAGCCAATATGGGCAGAGAGTGGGAGCGTAGTCCCTGACAGAGAGGTACACAGAAAGGTACACAGAAAGCAATGTCTCAGCAAATATAGTCCACAGCAGGATGCAAGGTCCAGACCTTGTTATTTATAAAAAGATACAGGAGAGAAGGAATATGTTTGGCAGAGGTGTAATAAAGTGTGGGAGAAGGGGGTGCCTCTGTGGGCCCATGCTAAGGCATCCCTTCCCCGCCAACCTCTCCCAGCCCCCCAAAAGACTAGCCACACAAGTGTATACAATAGAATAGAGTTTAGTCAGGTCATGGGGAGGGGAGTTGAGAGGATAGTAGAGACAGAGTAGGGCAGAGAGACAGAGTAGAGTAGTGGTTGACCATGAGCATGTGGAGAGAGGGGGGAGGTGAATGGAGAGAGAAGGGGAAAGATTGAGAGAACAGAATGAGAGCAAGAAGATAAGACAGAGCAGAGAGGGCAAGCAGTCCCTTTTGTAGTGAGTCAGGCACACCCGGCTGTTGCTAGGTAACTGTAGAGCAGAGCTCAGACAAAATGCTAACAGTCATCACCATCATTTTTTTCCAGCAGGCCCACACTAAATAAATAAATATAGTTTAAATAATTAAAATATCCAAGAACAGACTTCTATTCCTGCACTCCTGAGGCTAAGTCCAACCTGTTATATACTGTCATTTACAGGACAGCATGTACCACACAGAGAAAGGTTGTCTGGAAAAACAGCAAAACAAACAAACATCCCATACCAATGCTATTTTCTTTCTATCTATCTTTCTATCTTTCTATCTTTCTATCTTTCTATCTTTCTATCTATCTATCTATCTATCTATCTATCTATCTATCTATCTATCTATCTATCTATCTATCTATCCATCCATCCATCCATCCATCCATCCATCCATCCATCCATCCATCTATCTATCTATCTATCTATCTATCTATCTATCTATCTATCTATCTATCTATCTATCTATCTATGTAGAGTGATGGAAAGATAGCCATGGTCAAGAGTGTTTGCTTCTCTTTCAGAGCATTCAAATCCTGTTCCTAGCATCCCCAATGGGTAGTTAGCAATCTACTGTAACTCAAGTTTGAGGCGATGTTGATGCCCCTCCTTTACCCTCTGGGGACACTGAACTCACATGCATTCATGCCCCACTACAATGCACACACACACACACACACGCACACACACACGCACACATACATGCAAATATCTTTTTAAATGTGGGGACAAGTAGCCTGTGCTAGCAGACAGAAGAACTGGAATTGCTGAATCATATTCAAAACCCTGATAAATCTCATAATTGAGAAAGGCAGGTGTAACCCAGCTCCCAGCCAGACTGTACCTGTCCTGGGACACATAACCATGACACCCAACTTAGAGGACCATGACGAACAGTCATGTAAGAAACACCTGAAATCCTTGCCCATGCAAATAAAGCATCCCTAATATCGCAGGCTGAGTCAATGGGAAGCATCTACCCCTGGATCCTACTCTAGCCCAAAAATATATTTATAAGATTCCTGTCCACAATGAATAAAATGCACATGTTATTTCACCAAGAATCATCTGAGGGTACCTGTCTCTCTGAATTGACACACTCTAGGGAAGAAATTTCTATCCTAAAGCATTCATCCCTGGACCCAGGCTCCACCCAGCATACTGGCTGCAACTGTTTGCTGCTGTGTCTACAGGATGCCTTTTGTGGTTGATTGTTTGATCACAGCCACCTACCATCACTTGTGCTGTGGCTCTGGCTAAGGGTGCTAACCACCTGCCATCACTAGCTCTGGGGCTGTTGAGGTAGCAGCAATATGAATGGACATCTGCACTGCCCCAGCTTCTGCTTGGAGAATGGTAAAGTTTTGGTCATTCCCACCAGGCCAGAGCATGACAGAATCTGTTGTCCCAGCCAGGTTAGAGATATTGTGATTGCTTTCTCTCTCTCCTGAGATGCAGACTGACAAAATAATGTTGTTTTTCTTAAAAGAAAAGGTGGAGAGCAATTGATGAAGACACCAAACATTGACTTCTAACCTCGAAACTCATGCTCACAAATGTGTACAGACACAGAACAACATGCACACACACACACACACACACACACACACACACACACACACACACTTAGACACACAGAAACACACATACACAAATAAATAAAATAAATTATACAAAGCTTACAGTATATATATATATTTTTTTGGTTCTTTTTTTTTTTTTTCGGAGCTGGGGACCGAACCCAGGGCCTTGCACTTGCTAGGCAAGAGCTCTACCACTGAGCTAAATCCCCAACCCACAGTATATTTTAATGATAATTCATTTTCATTGATATGAGGAGAATCTCAAATTGATTAGAGTCAATTTACTTGAATAAAAGACACATTAATTACCATGAAACATGACAGTCACCGAAACTTGAGTGCTTCAAAGATTGTATAAACAATGAAGTAATCTCTCAACTCAGGATCCTTAGCAAGAATCGTACATTCATGAGAGGTGACATATAAGACTTTGTTCTCCACATCCTAAAAAACAAGCATTGAGATAAGAAAGGATGGGGTTGTTGATAACAGGATCTTCTCTAAGAGTGTTGCTGATTTAAGTTGTATGGGGGTTTGAAGGAGAATGTCCCCCCTTAGATTCAGGTATTTAAAATGGTGGTCCCCCATTGCAGTGCTGTTTGGGGATGCTATAGGCAGCTGCAGCCTTTCTGGAAGAAGTATATCACTGGGGTAGGATTTAAGGGTTCATAGACTTAACCTCACTTCCAGTTTGCTTTTTCTTGCTTCACGCTTGCAGTTGAAACTGTGCTAATTCACTTTCCATCTCCTGCTGTTATGCCTTTGTGCCATGATAAGCTGTTATCCCTTTGGAACCATAAAACCACATAAACTCTACATAAGTTGCTTCTCATCAAGGTTTTTTTTTCTTCCGGAGCTGGGGACCGAACCCAGGGCCTTGCGCTTACTAGGCAAGCGCTCTACCACTGAGCTAAAACCCCAACCCGGTTTTTTTTTTTTTTAATCACAGCAACAGAAAAGTCACACATATAAGCTGAGGCCGTCATATATCCATAGAGTGCATGAGCATGAAGGTACATGCCTGCAATCCTAACACTCTTGAGGCTGGGGCAGGAAGAACAAGTTCCAGGCAAGCCTGGACCATATACCAAAATCTTACAACCTGACACAAAATACAACAAATCAACAGGGAGTGGTTTGTAAGGGCAATCATTCACAAAGCACTGTCTATCAAACCCCTCAGGTAATCCCTCTGGGAACAAGATGGCATCTTACCTCAATGATGTCCTTGTCAATGTTAAGAGACGGGATATAAACTTCAGGATTTTCCATTTGAAACATCACGTCTGTGTCATCCATACTTAATGTTACACCCACTTAACAAAATAAACAGTGGAAATTCTTGAATCAAAACATTACTTTTAAAAAGTTTATTTAATATTTTATTTTGCATGTAAGGGTGTAGCTGGTTTTTTTTTTTTTTTGCTACTTTGTGGGTTCTTTATAGTTCCAGCTTTTAGTATCTTTTCATCCCCCTAACACCAGATATGAGAGCAAAACAGGATAGAAGGGAAAGAAGGCAATATATTATCAGTAGACTACTTCCTCTTGATTTGGGGGTGTTTAGTTCTTTAGAGACATTTTAATCTTCACAGTCAGGACATTTAATTTTTTATTCTTTCACTTTTGCACAGGAATTTGGCAATAGCAAAAACAAAAAAACAAAAAAACAAACAAAAAAAAAAACCAAAAAACAAACTACTAAAAGCAGGCACCATCCCACACCATGTCCGAATGCCTTAGTTTTTATATTACCTGTAAAATGTCCCAAGAATCAAGAACTGGACAATATACCAGCAGTTTTCTGCAGGAGAAAGTTTCACGCCCCTGATAGAGTAAGAGGTAAATCATAGTCAGCAGCTATGGACAATTTGAAGCAGTACCATATCCCCCACCGGAATGAAAAATGAAAATATAGTCCCATAATATTTCAGTGCTTTTCAAACAAAACAAAATTTTTACTATATATGGATATTGTTCTTCATATATGTCTGTGCATTACTTGTATACACTAACCACAGAGTCCACAAGTGAACCTCAGGTCCCCTAGAACAGAAGTTACAAACAGTTGTAAGCTGCTATGCATTACTGGCAACTTAACCCAGGTTCTCAATGTACTTGATGACTATGACATCTGTCTAGCCCCACCAACAGCAATTTAAGAAAATGCAAAATTACAAGACAGTATAAAAGACAGAGCCCATAATATGCACTGAAGAAAATATTAGAAGACCTTGATTCTTGTAACTAAACCACTGTTTCTATAAGAACATAAACATCTTATGCACAATAAGATATCTGGATTTCATAACATACACTGGTCTGGAACAGAGTGTCTTAGGCAGCATTTGTTGGCATTCCTGGTAGGACAGCATGTACAATAAATGCACAGTGCAAGTGTTTGGTGTTCAGAACCAAGACTCCAGTGGACTGGAATGTGCACACACTGCTAGGACAACTTGATTCACTTCACTTTTGATTTTCAATTAATGTTTTCTCATTGTGCATTGAGAATATTGTTGCCATATTTTCTTCAAGCCCTACATTCAGTCTGATAAACTCCCATGGGATCTCAACCCACAATACAGGATGGAGGAAACTAGACGATGAGGCCAGCCTCCAGAATAAAAGACAATATGTGTAAAACATGTTTGTCAGCTCAGTCAATGTCCAGAAGATAAAAAAGAATTCTTAAACCTTAGCAAAACAGATAATATAATTAGAAATCGTGTGTGTGTGTGTGTGTGTGTGTGTGTGTGTGTGTGTGTGTGTGTGTGTGTGAAGGTGAACACTGGGGGTAGGTGAAAGACATACTTGCAGTCATGTGGCACTGGACCATGCATTGAATAGGAGGATATCATAGACAGCCAAATAAACCTATTAAAAATGGGGTACAGAGCTAAACAAAAATTCTCAGAATATTGAATGACCAAGAAGCACCTGACGAAATGTTCAACATTCTTAGTCAACAACCCTGAGATTCCACCTTACACCAGTCAGAATGGCTATGATAAAAAAATTCAGGTGACAGGAGATGCTGGCAAGGATGTGGAGAAAAAGGAACACATCTCCATTGTTGGTGGGACTGCAAACTGGTACAACCATTCTGGAAATCATTCTGGAGGTTCCTCAGAAAATTGGACATTCCACTACCTGATGACCCAGTTCTCCTGGGCATATACCCAAAAGATGCCCCAACATACAACAAAGAACCATGCTCCACCATGTTCATAGCAGCCTTATTTATAATAGCCAGAAGCTGGAAAGAACCCAGATGCCTTTCAACAGAGGAATGGATACAGAAAATGTGGTACATCTATACAATGGAGTACTACTCAGCAATCAAAAGCAATGACCTAGATTTAAAATCACATTTGATCATGATGATGGAGGACTTCAAGAAAGACATAAAGAACACCCTTAGAGAAACGCAGGAAAACACAAATAAACAAGTAGAAGACTATAGAGAGGAAGCACAAAAATCCGTGAAAGAATTACAGGAAAACACAATCAAACAGGTAAAGGAATTAAAAATGGAAATAGAAGCAATAAAGAAAGCACAAAGGGAGACAACCCTGGATATAGAAAAACAAAGGAAGAGACAAGGAGCTATAGATACAAGCATCACCAACAGAATACAAGAGATAGAAGAGAGAATCTCAGGAGCAGAAGATTCCATAGAAATCATTGACTCAACTGTCAAAGATAATGTAAAGCGGAAAAAGCTACTGGTCCAAAACATACAGGAAATCCAGGACTCAATGAGAAGATCAAACCTAAGGATAGTAGGTTATAGAAGAGAGTGAAGACTCCCAGCTCAAAGGACCAGTAAATATCTTCAACAAAATCATGGAGAAAATTTCCCTAACCTAAAGAAAGTGGTGCCCATAAACATACAGGAAGCCTACAGAATCCAAATAGATTGGACCAGAAAAGAAAGTCCTCCCGTCACATAATAGTCAAAACAGCAAATGCACAAAACAAAGAAAGAATATTAAAAGCAGTAAGGGAAAAAGGTCAAGTAACATATAAAGGCAGACCTATCAGAATCACACCAGACTTCTCGCCAGAGACTATGAAAGCCAGAAGATGTCATACAGAACCTAATAGAACACAAATGCCAGCCCAGGTTACTGTACCCAGCAAAACTCTCAATTAACATAGATGGAGAAACCAAGATATTCCATGACGAAACTAAATTTACACAATACAGCCCTACAAAGGATAATAAATGGTAAAGCCCAACACAAGGAGGCAAGCTACACCCTAGAAAAAGCAAGACTAATCATTTTGCAAAAAAACAAAGAGAAGACAAGCACAAACATAACCACGTATCCAAACATGAATTTAACAGGAAGCAATAATCACTGTTACTTAATATCTCTCAACGTCAATGGACTCATTCCCTAATAAAAAGACACAGATTAACAAAGTAGATACGCAATGAGGACCCTGAATTCTGTTGCCTACAGGAAACACACCTCAGAGACAAAGACAGACAGTACCTCAGAGTGAAAGGTGGGAAAACAACTTTCCAAGCAAATGGTCTGAAGAAGCAAGCTGTAGTAGCCATTCTAATATCAAATAAAATCAATTTTCAACCAAAAGTCATCAAAAAAGATAAGGAAGGACACTTCATATTCATCAAATGAAAAATCCACCAATATGAACTCTCAATCCTAAATATCTATGCCCCAAATGCAAGGGCACCTACATACGTAAAAGAAACCTTACAAAAGCTTAAAGCACACATTGCACTTCACACAATAATAGTAGGAGATTTCAACACCCCACTCTCATCAATGGACAGATCATGGAAACAGAAATTAAACAGAGACATAGACAGACTAAGAGAAGTCATGAGCCAAATGGACTTAACAGATATTTATAGAACACTCTATCCTAAAACAAAGGAATATACCTTTTCCTCACCAGCTCATAGTATTTTCTCCAAAATTGACCATATACTTGGTTATAAAACAGGCTTCAATAGATACAGAAAGATACAAATAATCCTATGTGTCCTATCAGACCACCATGGCCTAAAGCTGGTCTTTAATAACAATAAGGGAAGAATGCTGACATATACATGGAAGTTGAACAATGCTCTATTCAACGAAAACCTGGTCAAGGAAGAAATAAAGAAAGAATTTAAAGACTTCTTAGAATTTAATGAAAATGAAGGTACAACATGCCCAAACTTATGGGACACAATGAAAGCTGTGCAGGAAATAATCAAACTCAGGGCTGAAATCAAACAAGTAGAAATAAAAAGGACTATACAAAGAATCAACAGAACCAAAAGCTGGTTCTTTGAGAAAATCAACAAGATAGATAAACCCTTAACTAGACTAACCAGAGGACACAGAGCAATTAACAAAATCAGAAATGAAAAGGGGGAAATAACTATAGAATCAGAGGAAATTCAAAAAATCATCAGATCCTACTACAAAAGTGTACATTCAAAAAAACTTGAAAATCTGCAGGAAATGGACAATTTCCTAGACAGATACCAGGTACCGAAGTTAAATCAGGAACAGATAAACCATTTAAACAACCCCATAACTCTTAAAGAAATAGAAGCAGTCGTTAATGATCTCCCAAGCAAAAAGAGCCCAGGTCCAGATGTATTCAGTGCAGAATTATTTCAGACCTTCATAGAAGACCTCATACCAATAATATCCAAACTATTCCACAAAATTGAAACAGATGGAGTGCTACCGAATTCCTTCTATGAAGTCACAATTACTCTTATACCTAAACCACACAAAGACCCAACAAAGAAAGAGAACTTCAGACCAATTTCCCTTATGAATATCGACGCAAAAATACTCAATAAAATTCTGGCAAACCGAACCCAAGAGGATATCAAACAATCATCCATCATGATCAAGTAGGCTTCATCCCAGGCATGCAGGGATGGTTTAATATACAGAAAACCATCAATGTAATCCACTATATAAACAAACCGAAAGAACAAAACCACATGATCATTTCATTAGATGCTGAGAAAGCATTTGACAAAATTCAACACCCCTTCATGATAAAAGTCCTAGAAGGAATGGGAATTCAAGTCCCATACCTAATCATACTAAAAGCTATATACAGCAAACCAGTCACTAACATTAAACTAAATGGAGAGAAACTTGAAGCAATCCCACTAAAATCAGGGACTAGACAAGGCTGCCCACTCTCTCCCTACTTAGTCAATATAGTTCTTGAAGTTCTAGCCAGAGCAATCAGACAACAAAAGGAGATCAAAGGGATACAGATTGGAAAAGAAGTCAAAATATCACTATTTGCAGATGATATGATAGTATATTTAAGTGATCCCAAAAGTTCCACCAGAGAACTACTAAAGCTGATAAACAACTTCAGCAAAGTGGCTGGGTATAAATTTAACTCAAATAAATCAGTAACCTTCCTCTATACAAAAGAGAAACAAGCCGAGAAAGAAATTAGGGAAACGACACCCTTCATAATAGTCTCAAATAATATAAAATACCTCGGTGTGACTTTTAACAAGCAAGTGAAAGATCTGTATGATAAGAACTTCAAGCCTCTGAAGAAAGAAATTGAAGAAGACCTCAGAAGATGGAAAGATCTCCCATGCTCATGGATTGGAAGGATTAATATAATAAAAATGGCCATTGTACCAAAAGCAATGTCCAGATTCAATGTAATGCCCATCAAAATACCAATCTAATTCTTCA
Organism: Rattus norvegicus; assembly: GCF_021556685.1. Taxonomy (NCBI): domain Eukaryota; kingdom Metazoa; phylum Chordata; class Mammalia; order Rodentia; family Muridae; genus Rattus; species Rattus norvegicus. The sequence continues at coordinate 140,908,289 of NC_141538.1, forward strand.
GAGATTTAGATAGAACAATTTCCAAATTCATCTGGAATAACAAAAAACCCAGAATAGCTAAAACAATACTCAACAATAAAAGGACTTCAGAGGGAATCACTATCCCTGAACTCAAGCAGTATTACAGAGCAATAGTGATAAAAACTGCATGGTATTGGTACAGAGACAGACAGATAGACCAATGGAATAGAATTGAAGACCCAGAAATGAACCCACACACCTATGGTCACTTGATTTTTGACAAAGGAGCCAAAACCATCCAATGGAAAAAAGATAGCATTTTTAGCAAATAGTGCTGGTTCAACTGGAGATCAACATGTAGAAGAATGCAGATCGATCCATGCTTATCACCCTGTACAAAGCTTAAGTCCAAGTGGATCAAGGTCCTCCACATCAAACCAAATACACTCAAACTAATAGAAGAAAAAGTGGGGTAGAATCTCGAACACATAGGCACTGGAGAAAATTTCCTGAACAAAACACCAATGCTTATGTTCTAAGATCCAGAATGGACAAATGGGATCTCATAAAACTGCAAAGCTTTTGTAAGGTGAAGGACACTGTTGTTAGGACAAAACAGCAACCAACAGATTGGGAAAAGATCTTTACAAATCCTACAACTCATAAAGGACTTATATCCAAAATATACAAAGGACTCAAGAAGTTAGACCGCAGGGAAACAAATAACCCTATTAAAAATGGGATTCAGAGGTAAACAAAGAATTCACAGCTGAGGAATGCTGAATGGCTGAGAAACACCTAAAGAAATGTTCAACATCTTTAGTCATAAGGGAAATGCAAATCAAAACAACCCTGAGATTTCACCTCACACCAGTGAGAATGGCTAAGATCAAAAACTCAGGTGACAGCAGATGCTGGCGAGGATGTGGAGAAAGAGGAACACTCCTCCATTGTTGGTGGGATTGCAGAGTGGTACAACCATTCTGGAAATCAGTCTGGAGGTTCCTCAGAAAATTGGACATTGAGCTGCCTGAGGATCCAGCTATACCTCTCTTGGGCATATACCCAAAAGATGCCCCAACATATAAAAAAGACACGTGCTCCACTATGTTCATCGCAGCCTTATTTATAATAGCCAGAAACTGGAAAGAACCCAGATGCCCTTCAACAGAGGAATGGATACAGAAAATGTGGTACATCTACACAATGGAATATTACTCAGCTATCAAAAACAACGACTATATGAAATTCGTAGGCAAATGGTTGGAACTGGAAAATATCATCCTGAGTGAGGTAACCCAATCATAGAAAGACATACATGGTATGCACTCATTGATAAGTGGCTATTAGCCCAAATGCTTGAATTACCCTAGATGCACAGAACACATGAAACTCAAGGCGGATGATCAAAATGTGAATGCTTCACTCCTTCTTTAAATGAGGAACAAGAATACCCTTGGGATGAAATAGGGAGGTAAAGTTTAGAGCAGAGGCAGAAGGAACACCCATTCAGAGCCTGCCCCACATGTGGCCCATACATATACAGCCACCCAATTAGACAAGATGGATGAAGCAAAGAAGTGCAAAAGATAAAATAACATCAAATATCTGTTTGATAAATAAGCTGTGCTTTATTAGTATAATGGAACATTATTCACATAAAAATAGCACGTCGAAATATAATACAACTAGGAGGAACCTCAAAGTATGTTCCATAAAATAACCCTCTGCAAAAGACATAAATTATCAGATACCTTTTACATTTTATATACAGAATAAGACACCCCCAAACATAGAAAATGTCCGGAAGGTTATCAGCAGTCAGGAGGAGAAAGGAAAAAAGTTGACAACCCATAGGGAGCGTGTTCTGGGTTCTGACAGTTCAGAACTAGAGAAAAGAGGAGATTCTCTCAGCTTGTGAACAGGCTCAACACTGTGAATGGTGCACTAAAAAGGGTAAACCTGCTTTTACGTGAATTTTACCTGAAGGCTAACAGATTACAGAACCCTTCTTGCTCAGCTCTGTCTAGCAGGTGCTAACAAGATTCAGAAGGCCTCATTTGAACGGAGAAGTATCCCTTCTTAGATAAAGCTTGTTCAGCATAGAATGAGTCCAGCATAGAATCTCAGGCCTCTATAACCTAGACAATGGGTGCACACATATAGTCAGGACCGGAAGGCAAATCAGAAAGATTTGATGTTTAAAGTTTTGCTTGGCTACTTGGTAAAGTTACAACACAAACAAAAAAAAATATGGGAGCCAGGTGCCCTGACACAAATCTGTAATGTCGTCACTCAGAAGACTGAAGCAAGAAGATTGCCTGGACCAGGATGAGGTACATGAAGTGCCTGAGGCACACACAGGCAAAGGCTAAAAATGAAAAACAAAATCCCCTGGGTTTTACATCCTAACAGAGTGAGCTGTGATGGTTTACAAACAAATAGAGCTTAAAGAGCCTGGACCCCAAATGGTCAGTCTCACAGAGGACAATTGCTGTTACATGACTTGCTGCCTATCAAAATGTGAACTGCTTACCTTCGTTTTCTCAAACACAAACACCAAGGGCATACTAATCAATGCAAGGTCCCTTCTCTTAACTGCACTACAAGTGCCCCCACTGTTTGCTGAGGTGCAATTTTCACAGAATCAGCCTGCTGTATTTCTGTCTCCAGTGTCTATTTTTCATTAAATTTTTATGCTAATTCTGGTCTGGCAAATTCTTTTATCCCCGCACCAGGAACTGGTCATTCCCAACATGACACAATTTTGTGAGCAACAAACTTAGTGCTTGAGAGGGGAGCATCAATCTTACATCCTCAATGAGCCTGGCCCTACCAAGTAGCCCTGGAATCTGAAGAATCATCACAAACCTGTCATATTAATGAACTCTCAGTCCTTTCTATGGTTCTCTTTAACCCACTTTAAAAATCATCCTCCAACTGCTTTTGTCACCACTCATACACATGGCCAAGTCTAATGATCAATTCCAAGTCTGCTCATCAAAAACATATCTGTGTGAGGTTTGGAGACCTCCTATCTTCCCTTCTGTTGTGTCTGGTGGGGGGTATGTTTTAGTTGGGCTTATTTATTAGTTTGTCTGATTGACATTTTTTAGGTGGGTTATCACTCAAGACTATGCAGGGATTTACTATAATCCCACTATTGACTAGTAATCAAATCTGCCTTTAAATATGCAGCCATCTAACTTCCTGTGCATCCTCATCCTTGTGGTTACAGGTGAGAGACAGCAGTCTTGTCTTGGTTCCTTCTTCAAGGAATATTTTCTTCAGTGGCTTCCAGGACAACAAATTCTCCTGACCTCATTTCACCCCTCAGGATGTTTTCTCACTATCTCTGTTTGGTTGTTTTCTTGTTGGTCACTCAAACTGCAGAAGCTATGGTGTCCCCACTTCTGCCATAGTCACTCCTGGGGTGACTTTACCTTATGACAAGACAGGACATTAAATTAGCAAGAGTGCAGGCACTCTGAATTATAGTTCCCACATGTGCAATTAATTCTGTATCACCTCTTAAGTTTTTTGAAAACAGCATCAGATTTACAGTATCCAAAACAAGGTGTGCCTTACATGTCTTCACATGTCAGTAATCTCAACCCCTCAGAAGTGGGACATAAGATTCTTAATTCAAAATCTGCATGGACTCCACATTGAGCTTGGTAAACTTTGTATAATCCTGCACGTTGGAAAGCAGGAAAATCAGGAGACCAAGGTTACTGTTGGGACCCTGAACTTGTGATTTCTATAATGCAGTACTCACAAGGTGAAGGCAAAAGGATCACTGGGGATTTGAAGCTGACCTGGACTACGTAGTGAGTACCAACACAGCCCCATCTACAGAGTGAAGGAGATTCTGTATTAATATAAAATAACAAAGGAAGAAAAAAAACAAAGGAAAATGAATATGTATCCTTGGCTACATATCAAGATGAAGGACAAAATGTAATATATGAGACACTATCTTCAAAAATCAAATTAATCAGGCATAGTATTCATGATTTTAATCCCAGTACTTAAGATGCAGAAGAAAGAAGGTCAGGAGTTTACCTGGAAAACTGTAGGTTACTATGGGCAATGGGATTAAAAAAGGCAATAGGCAAGGTTGGCATGGTACTTCTGCTGCCAAGAGTCAGGACCTCAGTTCAATCCCTGAGACCCATATAGGGGAATAAAAGGAATGCATTCCAAAAAATTGTTATCAGACTTCTATATTCTCCTTCTCTCTCTCTCTCTCTCTCTCTCTCTCTCTCTCTCTCTCTCTTTCTCTCTCTCTCTCTCTCTCTCTCTCTCTCTCTCTCTCTCACACACACACACACACACTCAAATTTAAAAGTCCAAACTAACACAATCGACAACTGAACAATAATAAAGGATCTTAATTTAAGTAGGGTCAAATGCTGAATCATATTTTAGTTTTGCCTATGACAGGGTCTGGCAATGTCTTCAGATTGGCCTAGCTTGAACCCACGATCTTCCTACTTCTGCATCGCCAGTGCTGGGATGACTGGCTTGTGACAATTTGTTTTGTTTAAAAGAATATTCTCTCTCTCTCTCTCTCTCTCTCTCTCTCTCTCTCTCTCTTTTTCTCTCTGTCTTTGCATGTGTTCATCTCCCTCCCACTGTCCATCACTCTCTCTCTCCCACTCCCCCCTCTCTTTTTCTCTCTTGCTCCCTCTCCCACTCTGTTTCTCTGTCCTTCCTTCCATTCCAGTACCTTGTTCCTCCCTCCCTCCCCCTCTCTCCCCTCTTATATACACACAAAATGTACTCCTCAGATGTGCTCATCCTCCAAACTAAACATCTTGGTATAAAGAAAACTTTCCCTTCTATTTGTCCAAGCCCCAAACTGTGGTGTGATCTCGAACTCCTTTGTCTGTCAGGCCATATCTAAACCCACGATATCACCCTCAATTATGTAAACGTTCCGCCACTTCTCCACACCTCATGTTACCCCACAGCTGCTATCATTGTGACACTGTCACACATTAGTGACAGCTGTGAGCCACAGGTATCTCTGGTGTTTAATGTCTGTAATTTACTCTCAGCTCCTGTGACATCCAAAGTTCATTCTCAACAGAGCAATTAAAACAAAATGGACACTGTTAGGACAAGACAGAAAGGTATCATGCCTTTAATCATAATGTCTGATCCCCTGGGATCTTTCTCCTTCATTTCTATTGTCCATGGACCTTCCTTGGCCCTGATCTCTCTTCACTTTATCACAATAGGAAAGAAAACTAGGTGTAGGATGAAATCAGAGGGTAACAGAACAGACCAATGAGCTGAATCTTAAACTGGGAACCTTTCAAATATTTTTAAAGAAACTTTTGTAGCTAATAAATCCAGTCCCATCAAGGTCCTGAGGAAAATACATGTCATTTCTGTTGATAAGCAGCCTACAATCCTTGTAATCTTTATGACTCTGTTCCTCAATCCCTTTCATTCTAATAACAGCCACAGTTTTGTTTCACTAACCACTTGAAGGGTGTGCATGACCGTCTCATGTCACAAACAGGAAGAATCATTCACTTCCTTTTAAATTTTAGGGGTTGGGGATTTGGCTCAGTGGTAGAGCGCTTGCCTAGCAAGCACAAGGCCCTGGGTTCGGTCCCCAGCTCCAAAAAAAAGAACCAAAAAAAATGTAAAATTTTAACTAAGTACATATTATTACTTATGGGTCTCCCCATGTAGCTCTGGCTGATCTGGAACTCGCCATATAGATCATGCCAGTATCAAATTACAGACATCCTCCTTCTTTCTCTCCTGATTATTGGAGAATTACTTCCATAAACTAGTTCTCTACAGGATCTATCTACCACAATAGCTCAGGACAATTCTTTACGTGTGTAAAGTAGGCACAGTCTGCAACACACCTCCTAACAAGTTCCTTGTCCAATTCCAAGTCCTTACACTAGTCTTAAAATCCACAACATGTGTTTACCCTCTCTTCCTTTGTTCCCTGTGCTCCTGTTACGCTGATCTGGACACTGATATACCAGGTTTAGGGCCTGTGCACCTGTTGCCCCTTTGACTACACATCCACATGGTATCTTCCCTCATCCACTTCAGCTCTGTTCATGACTCAGTTGTCACTTTCTGGGTGAATTTTGTCCTAATTAGCTACAAACACAAGCTCACACCTCAGGCTCTATCTTCTTACAGGTATATAGTCTGTCTCCAGGGCACATTTCACAATTTGATATGTTGCCAGGGCCCTGCCATGACATTCAGGTACTGAGGTGAGATGCAGCATCAGAAGCTGGTTCCTCTGTCAAATCAACCCTCTCTTGTTATTCTGGAGCCAAAAGCTGGTAGTTTCTGTCAATTGACTCCAGCTGATGGCAGTAGGAGATTAAGGAAAAAACCTTAGTTACTTGGAGTCTTTACTCCTTACTTACCTTTTCATGAGCTAGAGAAAAAGAAAAAGTCACAAATACACACACACATATACACACACACTCACACACACACATGCATACACATGCAAACACACACACACACACACACACACACACACACACACACACACACACACACACACACATTTGGTAGAAGAAGCAAAGCCTGAACAGCCATGCTTTCTTTTTATCTCTGAGTTTTCTTATACCATTTTAGACAAAAGTTCATTGTGAAATTACATCACAGAAAAAAATGGTACACAAAACAGCATTAGAGAAGGATGTAGATAGTAATTACAAAGCAGTGTTTCATTCTATAAACTATTTATAATTTCCAAGCAATAGTTTTATGTGACCTTGCTTTATCATACTGTAAACTCATGACCTCATCCTTGGACCAGACTTAGAATGAATAATTTTACTTGGTCATCTGTGCCAAGCCTATTTCTCTTAGTGTAATTTATGAAAGCTCATTGTGCTCCTTATTATGTAGCCCTTACTTACTTTTCTATGAGGAGGGAACACATTCTGTTCTTGATTCTAACTTATTATATCTTGCTGGCAAAATAACTAAAACCTTTTCCTCATAATTTCTTCCTAAAATTATTTGAGCCAAATTTAAACTCTATAAAGTCATTAATATATCTAAACCACATTGTTATATGTAAGTTCATCTTCATATAGATTGGTAGAAAATATGCCAAGTAGGGTGGGCTGATGCTCAGGAATCATTAGGCCATGTAATAATGGCAGAAATGGCTTATCAGCAACAAGAAACAATCCTGGGGTGAAGTCTCTAGTGTCCTTGCCTCCCAGGGCACACCCATCCAAGCCATCTCCAAAAACTCACTTGCTTGCATAACCTTTGCTAAATGTCTTCTGTCAGCATGTTTCCTTGTTTCTTTATATTATGTTTTTCACTGGAAAGAATAGTTTTATAAGTGTGAAGAATTCAGTCAATTCACACTGAGGTGTAGTGAGTGCTGTAAGGTAACTGTGTGGAGGAATGAACACCTGGGTGTGCTGCCCAGCACTTCAAGGACATGCTGGTCTGACAGCGAGCTGCTGGAGGCTGAAGCCACCTCAGCTAGGATTTTCACATGCAGCATAAAGCCCAGTAGTGCACAGTTTGCCCTAAGAGCTCTCTAAAGACAAGGCATTGCCTTCTCTCCAATGCAGATCAGCAGATCTGGTTGAATCCCAAATACTTGCTTTTACAACTCTTTCTTTACAGATGTGAACCCAGATGGGAATGGCAGAGGGTCACCTGCCCTGTGCCCATCTACTGATCACTTACCTTGTCAGGACAAGCACACCAGATGTAGCTGGGGCGTTTCTGGCTGTAGGTCTGACTCCCTAATGATCTGGCATCACAACACCAGAACAGAAGAGAGACAGATAGGATCCACCAGGATACAGGTAACATCATCTTAGCTCAGTGACAACAAGTGGCTGCATCTCTGGCTGGCAATCAGGGTATCTTGCAATAACTCAGATGACCACACCCCTGTCTGGTGACACAGACTGAGCATTCCCTGCTGCAAAACCACTGCGCTGTGTTTATTCAGTGCGTATCTTAGACCAGAACCTGCTCTTTCAGACTTTAACAGATCTTATGCAATGCTCCCATTGTATACATTGAAGACATTGAGATAAAAATGTTAGTGTCTTGAAAGAATTGAATGCTGGCTCCTTTCTCAGCTGTGTCTTAGGAGGGAAGGTCTGTTTCTTTTTTGACAACTGTGTCACAGTTGGAGTGATTTTTATTCCATTAGTTTGTACCCCTCTGAATAGAAGAACTGAAAATTTGCCCCTGGTCCTTTTATCACAGTAACCAGTTATAATAGCTGCTGCATTGGCATCATGTGAAATCTTATTAAAAACAGCTCCTGCCAACCCACTCCAGACAATCATATGTCCCTCATTCTCCAACAAACAAAAACAACCTACAGCTCACAGATTCTAGAAACCTCAGATGACTGAGAGGTGACTAGATGGTCCCCTTTGTGAAGCATAACTTCAACCTCTCTCTCCCCTCCTCCATCTCTGTCTGTCTGTATGTCTGTCTGTCCCTCCATCTTCTTCTTTCTTCTCCTTCTCACCCTCTCCTTGTGCTTGTGTGTATGTTGTGTGTCTATCTTTCTGTGACTTTAGATGGTCTGAAAGTGACAATATAGACAGGTAACCACAAATAAAGACCCATCTGCACTAGCCTCCTGTGAGCTTGGATTAGCACTACACTTGGCTTTTCATCTGACAATTTTAAACACCTTATATTTTGTCTACTTCTCAACTCTGAACTGGGCTCTGGTCTTCAGCCTTATGCTGAGTCCATGTGTTTTCCTCAGTTTCTTTGCCCTCTGACTTGCAACCCACTGCAGCAACCAATGCCTTTAAATACACTCCACCAGGTGGACTATCTGGAACAACTCCATGGGCTGGATAGCTCTCATTGCCTGCCTCATGCTTCTCTCAAATCCTGATAGTTTCTCCTCAGTCTTGACAACCAGCTCTTTTGTCAGGCAAATTGCTCGCAGGCTTCTGACTGCTGGTCTGTCAGTTGACCCAAATCTAAAATTCCAGAGCTTTCCCTACTCTCCAGTCTGACAGGGTATTCTCTACAATGAGACTCCACCTAACTCACTTATTCCCAGTACATGTTCTGTCTCTGACCTCCATATAGGCTTTGAACTTCCCTCAACTTTCATTCCTTGTTCTTTTTTCACCCAGGGTCTGCATATTGTGGCCCTCTTACAGCTCATTTATTTTTCTGTATCATTCCTGTCACTACCAGCTTCAGAGAAGTTAAGTACTTAGAACCTCTACACAGTTGTCTGGAATCCACTCCACTTCTTTTCTAGGAGCCTCTCTTGCACAGACTGTCCTCTCCTCTGAATCCCTACTCTGCAACTCATCCTCCTTTTAGAACAGAGGCAGAAGGAACACTCATTCAGAGCCTGCCCCACATGTGGCCCATACATATACAGCCACCAAACTAGATAAGATGGATGAAGCAAAGAAGTGCAGGCTGACAGGAACCAGATGTAGATCTGTCCTGAGAGACACAGCCAGAATACAGCAAATACACAGGTGAATGCCATCATTAAACCACTGAGCTGAGAACGGGACCCCCGTTGAAGGAATCTTAGAAAGGACTGAAAGAGCTTGAAGGAGCTTGAGACCTCATATGAACAACAATGTCAACCATCCAGAGCTTCCAGGGACTAAGCCACTACCCAAAGACTATACATGGACTGACCCTGGGCTCCAACCTCATAGGTAGCAATGAATAGCCTAGTGAGAGCACCAGTGGAAGCGGAAGCCCTTGGTCCTGCCAAGACTGAACACCCAGTGAACGTGATTGTTGTGGGGAGGGCGGTAATGGGGGGAGGATGGGGAGGGGAACACCCATGGAGAAGGAGACGGGGAGGGGCTAGGGGGATGCTGGCCCAGAAACCGGGAAGGGGAATAACAATTGAAATGTAAGTAAGAAATACCCATGTTAATAAAGATGAAAAAAATTGAAGATATAAAAAAAAAGCCTCTCCTTCAAAATCTTTATGAAAAAATCTTGTCTCAGCTGAGTGTGGTGGTGCACATCTTTAATCTCACCACTTTGGAGACAGAAGTAGGTAGATCTCTGAGTTCTAGGTCAGCATGGTCTACAGTGAGTGCGAGGACAATCAGGGTTAAAATGAGTAACCCTCAAAACAAAAAAAATAATGAAAAAGTTATGCCTTGGGGGCATAGCTCAATGGTATAGTGCTTGCATAGCATGTATGAGGCCCTGGTTTTAATTGTCAGCCCTAAATATAGTCGCAGGAATGCAATACCATCTTCTGTCCTGTGCTGGTATGAGGCATACCTGTAGTACACTTTACATATGTACAGACAAAACACTCCTACACATCAAAATAGACAAATGTTCATAACAAAACAGCAACATCATGCACAATGAAAACACCTTAATATTTAAACAAGTCTCTGGAACAAACAACATCAAAACAACAACAAAAAGGCTGGGCATGGTGTGTGGTCCCATATTTCCAAGAGGTTTTCACCTAGGCAATAAACCTCAGCCTCTGGAACCTTGGCTCATTAACAATCTTTTCTTTTTTTTTCTCTCAATTTTTAATATACAAATATCACATGCAGCACTTGAATTTAAACAACCGACTTTTCATTGAAGATATTCATCCTATTCTTAGCAGCTCAGAGTGATTTCCTCCCTTTATACAGCTAGACAAACAGCTAAGTTCCAGCTGGGTGTGAATTTCTGGTGACATGCCTCTACATATGTAAGTCCCTATATTAATATGTGCTTTCACAGCTTATAGCAAAGAGTTTATGTGGCGAAGAATCTCTCAATTCTATGAAGCCTGAAAGAACCAGAAACCCCCTCTGTTTCCAGACTGAAGGCTCTTCCCTTTCAAATCACCACCATGGCTGTCTGTGATCACGATGCTTTAGCTCACCTCCTAATGTCCGTCCTGTTCACCAAGCCTGTAGTATCTTTAGAAGCAGGATGGTGGGATGAATCTTGCAGATTTTGAGGAAGAGCAATCTGGGCAGGAAAACTGAGAAAATTATGGGATTCTTTACAGAATGTTAATGAGATACCATGAGCTTCTTTTCCTTCTGTTATTTTTTTAATATCCCACTTATTGCCCCACTCCTGGTCCCTCCCCCACAGGATCTCTCACCCCATGCACCCTCCCCTTTTGCTCAGAGAAGGTGTGCCCCTACCCCACAACATCAGGTCTCTGAAGGATTAGGCATATCTTCTCCCACTGAGGCCAGGCAAGGCAGCCATGTTGGGGAACAAAGTCCACAGACAGACAACAGCTTTAGGGACAGCCCTCACTTCAGTTGTTTTGGGACCCACAAGGAGACCGAACTGCACATTGGCTACATATGTGCCAGGAAGCTTCGTAGATACCATGTAGACTTTTTGATTGGTGTTTGAGTTTCTGAGAGCTCCTAACGGTCACTATGTTGGTCTTCCTGTGAGATTCCTGTCCCCTTCAGTGCCTTCAATCGTTCCCTGAACTCTTCCATAGGGGTGCCCACCTGACCTTATGCAAGAGCTGGGTTGATTCCAATCCTCGCTGTTATGAATAAAGCTGCTATGGACATAGTGGAGCATGTGTCCTTATGATTTGCTGGAGTGTCTTTTGGGTAGAACTATTTCTAATTTTCTGAGAAACCAACAGATTGATTTCCAGTGTGGTTGTACAAATTTGTAAACCTACCAGTGGTGTTCTCTTCCTTAATACTCTCTCCAGCATGTGCTGTTGTTTGAGTTTTTTTATCTTAGCCATTCTGATTGGTGTGAGAAGGAATGTCGATGTCATTCCATTAATCCCACCTGTGGAAAATAAAAACATTGCTACAATTTAAAGGCAAATTTGAAGCAAATTTTCTTTAAATACTGCCCAGGTCTTCATCTGGGTACCCATAAAATGGCCAGAAGACACAATTTACAGGGGCTTGAAATGCACACTCCACATTTCCCAACAGGTCTAATCATGGCCAAGCTTACATCTTGACTTATTCCCTGCCTAGTACTTTTCACCTACATCCAATGAAGGGCAATTTTAGAGTCTACTGAATTTCCAGCTTATGAAATTCTCATTCACATGTGATCAAGCCCGTCCAGTGCAGATGAGTCAAACAAAAAGGACAAGTGGGAATATACTTGTAACTTCAAACAGGACTCTTAGCCTTCAAGGTATATTTTCACTCTGTGGTTTCTTCTTTCTCTCCTTTTTCCCCTTTCTTTTTCCTTCCTTCCTTCCTTTCTTCCTTCTGTCTTTCCTTCTTTCCTTCTTTTGTTCTTCCTGATACAACATCTTGCTATATTGGTCATGAATTGCTTCATTTTGGTCATGAATTGCTACATTATTTTCTTGTTTCCACCATCTGACTGCTTCCATTATAGAGGTGCAGCAAAGGCCTGGGCAGGGTAACGGTTTCTTTTTCAATTAATAATTTTCATTTTTATTTTATGTGGGGTGATTTGCTGGCCTGTATATTTATACATCACATAGAAAAACAAGTATCCAAGGAGCGTAAAATCTGTCTGAACTTCAGGGACAATTCTGAGTCTCTATTCTGGTGCTGGGAAATGAACCTGGGTGTTTAGCAATGCCTGTCAGGGGTCTTAACTTATGAGCCATCTCCCCAGCCCTAAACCAATGAGAGTGCTTTGAACTCAAGGTTGAGATCAGTATGTGTCCTTAACCAGTAAACCATCTCCCTAGCTCTTAAATTTATTTATTTATTGCCTATATATATGTACACACATGTATATATATATATATACATACATATACATATGTGTGTGTTCACACCATATTTTGCTGTGTCCCGCTCTGTTCCCCTCTGTTTGTTCTGGAAGTTATGTTTCTATGTTATGAAGGAACCCAGTGTAGACTTCATTAAGGGTCTAAGATAAGCAACTACCATCAGGGAAGGCAGTTCTACCTTCCTCCATGCTAGTAAACAGAACCACTCTCTGCTCTGGCTGGTCCCATTGTGTTTTACAGAATAAGTAACTATACATCCCTGTCTGGCCTAAACTCAGAGATTCACCTGATTCTGCCTTCAAGTGCTTGTACCCGAGGCCTGAGCTACCATAACTGGCAGATAGTGCATCATTTTACATGAAATGTTTCATGTGTCCATATCATTTTATCCTGTGTTTTAAAGTTATGTTTCCATAAGAGACAAGGTGGCAGATGCCTGCAATTCTCAAATTGGGAGGGAGAGCCAGGAAGATTGCAACAAGTTCCAGATGACTTTGATTCGTATAGATATTTCCAGACCAGCTAGGACTATACAACGAGATTCTATGTTTTAAAAATTAAAGTACTGAAGGAATACTGAAGACATGGTTCAGCATTTAAAAGTATTAGGTGCTCTTCCAAAAGACCCAGGTTCAACATGGTGGATCATATCTGTATGTAATTTCTGTTCCAGGGGATCTGATACCCTTTTATGGCTTCTATGGGCATCAGGTACCCAAATGGTACCAGGGAAATGCTTTCAGGGAAAGCACCCATACAGAGTAAGTAAGTAAGAAAGTAAGTAAGTAAATAAATAAATAAATTAGATAGATTATAGGTGGATAGATAGATGATAGATAGATAGATAGATAGATAGATAGATAGATAGATAGTTACGCTGATCTAACAAAGCGCTGAGATAGTTCCATCATTTAGGTGCATGATTTACAAGTACTAGGGCCAGCATTTGATCCCCAGAACCCAAGCAAAATTTCTAGGCATGGTTGTGAGTGCTTATGCTAGCACTGAGAAGGTAGAGACAGGAAGATCCCTGAGGATCTCTGACCAACCAGCCCAAAATTTCTGGCTATTTTAGGCCAATGTGAGACCTTGCTTCAAAAAGTATGTGGAGGCCTCCTGGATAACAACATCTGAGGGTATTTTATACCTTCAAATGCACAGAGAGGGGAGAGAGGGGGAGGGAGGTGAGGGAGAGGGGAAAGTGGGGGAAGGGTAGAGGGGGAGGAGGAGAGGAGGAGACAGAAAGACAGAGATGGGGGCATGTTGCTATGTATTCTTGCTGTAAAAATACAAATCATGCAGCAATTTATAAAGTAAAAGCTGAGCTGCTTATGTTGGCCCAGGCCTACAATCACAACACTTTCAAGGCAGAGGCAGGAGGGAATAAATATTCAAGTCATCCACATAGAGTTCCAGGGCAACCTGGGCTACTGAGACCTATTCAGTTCCTTTCTCTCATCTTATTTGTGAGACACAGATTGCCAAGAATCTTGAAATACTCTGATTTAATTAGACTCTCTGGCCATGAACCCCCAGGGATCCCCTTGTTTTGTCCCCTCAGAACAAAACATTATGCCTGTTCCTACACCTGTGGGTGTGGGCATCCAACTTAGGTTCACATGCTTATGCAGCAAGCACTTTACTCACTAAATATCTCACTAGCCCAAAACTGTTTTTTTTCTTTTTGTTGCTATTGTTTTAATTTTAAAAATGATTTCTTTATTTGATTTTTACATATGTGCATGTTTGCCTAAATGAATGTACACAACCTTGACACCTGCTAAGCCAGTAGGGCACGTTGAATCCCCTGGAACAGAGGTTATGAATGGGTGTAGATTCTGGCATCCAAGGCTTCTGGAAAACCAATGAGTATGCTTAACAAATTAACCATCTCTTATCCTATGTCTTTATCACATTTTATTTATTTACTTTGCTTGTTTGTGTGTGTGTGTGTGTGTGTGTGTGTGTGTGTGTGTGTGTGTGCATATATATGGGCATATATATTCATGGTAGGGATATTTTATGGGATTCACTTAAATGAAATTTATATCCAACATAACTCGAACACCATGTTAATGTGGATGATAAAATGTTACTATAATCAAGACACTACTGATTTATCATAACCAGGAGCAGACATGGGAGCATAACTGTGGCCCTGAAGAAAAATTGCATAGCTATGTAAAAGATGAGAGCACAAAGTGAGGGAGAAACGGGGTAGGCTGTAAAATTGTTCAATTTTATTTTGACATAATTGGTTGAGCAAGGGAATTTTCAACAATCAGAATAGGAATGGATTCCGAGGCCTAGGAACTTGAGCTTAGATTGACAATTCCAGTAGGATGGAAAAGTTGTCCTTGAGATGTCTCCACTCAGACACCTGTTCCCTTAAAAGTCATCCCTGAGATACCTGAATTCATACAACTGTTTCCATACAACAGAAACTGTTCAGCTATTAGAAAGTCCTCAGCTTCCCTAGGGCCTGGGACCTTGAATTTAGTTTCACCCTCTGATGAAGTGGAGTGTGAAAATTAAAAGGTATACGTTTCTTTTGTTTATTCCCAACACTCTCCATCACTACCTGAATCAAGTCTTTGATGTTACAATTCCTATCTATTATATAAGGGATTCTATTTTGCCCTCAAAACCATAAGTTTGATAGTATTAATGCTATCTTGAATAAAACATGGAATGAAGATTATCATGCAAGGGTCATGAAGCACAATTAGGAAAGTAAAAAATAAGTGCCCAGTTAAACTGGTGATGAAAGTGGTATGTCAGTCAGCATTATGGGTAGCTATTTCTCCCTTATGCCATGGAGTTTTCTTGTGACTTCTTATTTCATTCTTGTCAGTGGAACAATGGATAATGTAATCTCTTCTGTAACTATATCTAGGGCACTTCTACAAGTCCCCTGGCAAGCTGAAATGGCTAGTCAAAGACAAGGCAATAGGGCATTTATCAGAAGCATCAGATTAACAGATATAGCTGAAAGACAGGGAGCAATCACATTTACATCAACTATCAAGAAGTTCAAACCTCGGGGTTGGGGATTTAGCTCAGCGGTAGAGCGCTTGCCTAGCTAGTGCAAGGCCCTGGGTTCGGTCCCCAGCTCCTAAAAAAAAAAAAAAAAGAAGTTCAAACCTCAACAATTTGCCATCCTCAAGTGATAGCTGAATACAGTCTCTCAGCCCACTAAAAATATGTTGAGACAAATATAGATTAAGGACAGTATTAAAATATCCTAATAATTGGGGAAGATGAAGAATCCTAAAAAAAAGGGAGAAATTCCCATAGTCAGGAACAGGTGGTTATCTGGAGTCCATTTTACCAGTGGCAGGTGGATTCAAGTCATTCTCTGAAGGTTATATGCTTCTTTTAAATTTTATAAAAGGAGAGAAATTCTGGGTATGTTAGTATAACCACTATTTGTAATCTGTACTGAAACCCAAATAGACTCATAATTTTGTGTTATAATCAAAACTTGGAAAATGGTTTGGGGTTAAAGCATGGATAGATGCTCTTTAAAAGTGAGCCAAGAGAAGAAAGGAGCCTTCCATGGAGTAGAACAGACGAACATTCATTTGACCTTGATTTTCAGTATGACTATAAGCCATGAAAGCATGGCTATTTCCATCTATCTAGAAGACTGAATTTATATAGATTTAGCATAATAAGAAATACTTGCTCTCTGCTCCCAGACCCCGTGGGAAAGAGACCTCACCGCCTGGTCAGGTGGGCACTCCTGAGGCTGCAGAGCGGAAGAGACCACCAACACTGCCCACCCCTGCCCACATCCCTGGCCCAAGAGGCAACTGTATAAGGCCTCTGGGCTCCCGTGGGGGAGGGCCCAGGAGCGGCAGGACCCCTGCCTGAGACACCGCCGGAACCTGAAGGAAACAGACCGGATAAACAGTTCTCTGCACCCAAATCCCGTGGGAGGGAGAGCTAAACCTTCAGAGAGGCAGACAAGCCTGGGAAACCAGAAGAGACTGCTCTCTGTACATACATCTCGGACGCCAGAGGAAAATACCAAAGGCCATCTGGAACCCTGGTGCACTGAAGCTCCCGGAAGGGGCGGCACAGGTCTTCCTGGTTGCTGCTGCTGCAGAGAGCCCGTGGGCAGCACCCCACGAGCGAACTTGAGCCTCGGGACCACAGGTAAGACCAACTTTTCTGCTGCAAGAAAGCTGCCTGGTGAACTCAAGATACAGGCTCACAGGAACAGCTGAAGACCTGTAGAGAGGAAAAACTACACGCCCGAAAGCAGAACACTCTGTCCCCATAACTGACTGAAAGAGAGGAAAACAGGTCTACAGCACTCCTGACACACAGGCTTATAGGACAGTCTAGCCACTGTCAGAAATAGCAGAACAAAGTAACACTAGAGATAATCTGATGGCGAGAGGCAAGCGCAGGAACCCAAGCAACAGAAACCAAGACTACATGGCACCATCGGAGCCCAATTCTCCCACCAAAACAAACATGGAATATCCAAACACACCAGAAAAGCAAGATCTAGTTTCAAAATCATATTTGATCATGATGCTGGAGGACTTCAAGAAAGACGTGAAGAACTCCGTTAGGGAAACACAGGAAAACATTAATAAACAAGTAGAAGCCTACAGAGAGGAATCGCAAAAATCCCTGAAAGAATTGCAAAAATCCCTGAAAGAATTCCAGGAAAACACAATCAAACAGTTGAAGGAATTAAAAATGGAAATAGAAGCAATCAAGAAAGAACACATGGAAACAACCCTGGATATAGAAAACCAAAAGAAGAGACAAGGAGCTGTAGATACAAGCTTCACCAACAGAATACAAGAGATGGAAGAGAGAATCTCGGGAGCAGAAGATTCCATAGAAATCATTGACTCAACTGTCAAAGATAATGTAAAGCAGAAAAAGCTACTGGTCCAAAACGTACAGGAAATCCAGGACTCAATGAGAAGATCAAACCTAAGGATAATAGGTATAGAAGAGAGTGAAGACTCCCAGCTCAAAGGACCAGTAAATATCTTCAACAAAATCATAGAAGAAAACTTCCCTAACCTAAAAAAAGAGATACCCATAGACATACAAGAAGCCTACAGAACTCCAAATAGATTGGACCAGAAAAGAAACACCTCCCGTCACATAATTGTCAAAACACCAAACGCACAAAATAAAGAAAGAATATTAAAAGCAGCAAGGGAAAAAGGTCAAGTAACATATAAAGGCAGACCTATCAGAATCACACCAGACTTCTCGCCAGAAACTATGAAGGCCAGAAGATCCTGGACTGATGTCATACAGACCCTAAGAGAACACAAATGCCAGCCCAGGTTACTGTATCCTGCAAAACTCTCAATTAACATAGATGGAGAAACCAAGATATTCCATGACAAAACCAAATTTACACAATATCTTTCTACAAATCCAGCACTACAAAGGATAATAAATGGTAAAGCCCAACATAAGGAGGCAAGCTATACCCTAGAAGAAGCAAGAAACTAATCGTCTTGGCAACAAAACAAAGAGAATGAAAGCACACAAACATAACCTCACATCCAAATATGAATATAACAGGAAGCAATAATCACTATTCCTTAATATCTCTCAACATCAATGGCCTCAACTCCACAATAAAAAGACATAGATTAACAAACTGGATACACAACGAGGACCCTGCATTCTGCTGCCTACAGGAAACACACCTCAGAGACAAAGACAGACATTACCTCAGAGTGAAAGGCTGGAAAACAATTTTCCAAGCAAATGGTCAGAAGAAGCAAGCTGGAGTAGCCATTCTAATATCAAATAAAATCAATTTTCAATTAAAAGTAATCAAAAAAGATAAGGAAGGACACTTCATATTCATCAAAGGAAAAATCCACCAAGATGAACTCTCAATCCTAAATATCTATGCCCCAAATACAAGGGCACCTACATATGTAAAAGAAACCTTACTAAAGCTCAAAACACACATTGCACCTCACACAATAATAGTGGGAGATTTCAACACCCCACTCTCATCAATGGACAGATCATGGAAACAGAAATTAAACAGAGATGTAGACAGACTAAGAGAAGTCATGAGCCAAATGGACTTAACGGATATTTATAGAACATTCTATCCTAAAGCAAAAGGATATACCTTCTTCTCAGCTCCTCATGGTACTTTCTCCAAAACTGACCATATAGTTGGTCAAAAAACGGGCCTCAACAGGTACAGAAAGATAGAAATAATCCCATGCGTGCTATCGGACCACCACGGCCTAAAACTGGTCTTCAATAACAATCAAGGAAGAATGCCCACATATACTTGGAAATTGAACAATGCTCTACTCAATGATAACCTGGTCAAGGAAGAAATAAAGAAAGAAATTAAAAACTTTTTAGAATTTAATGAAAATGAAGGTACAACATACCCAAACTTATGGGACACAATGAAAGCTGTGCTAAGAGGAAAACTCATAGCGCTGAGTGCCTGCAGAAAGAAACAGGAAAGAGCATATGTCAGCAGCTTGACAGCACACCTAAAAGCTCTAGAACAAAAAGAAGCAAATACACGCAGGAGGAGTAGAAGGCAGGAAATAATCAAACTCAGAGCTGAAATCAACCAAGTAGAAACAAAAAGGACCATAGAAAGAATCAACAGAACCAAAAGTTGGTTCTTTGAGAAAATCAACAAGATAGATAAACCCTTAGCCAGACTAACGAGAGGACACAGAGAATGCGTCCAAATTAACAAAATCAGAAATGAAAAGGGAGACATAACTACAGATTCAGAGGAAATTCAAAAAAATCATCAGATCTTACTATAAAAACCTATATTCAACAAAACTTGAAAATCTGCAGGAAATAGACAATTTCCTAGACAGATACCAGGTACCGAAGTTAAATCAGGAACAGATAAACCAGTTAAACAACCCCATAACTCCTAAGGAAATAGAAGCAGTCATTAAAGGTCTCCCAACCAAAAAGAGACCAGGTCCAGACGGGTTAAGTGCAGAATTCTATCAAACCTTCATAGAAGACCTCATACCAATATTATCCAAACTATTCCACAAAATTGAAACAGATGGATCACTACCGAATACCTTCTACGAAGCCACAATTACTCTTATACCTAAACCACACAAAGACACAACAAAGAAAGAGAACTTCAGACCAATTTCCCTTATGAATATCGACGCAAAAATACTTAACAAAATTCTGGCAAACCAAATCCAAGAGCACATCAAAACAATCATCCACCATGACCAAGTAGGCTTCATCCCAGGCATGCAGGGATGGTTTAATATACGGAAAACCATCAACGTGATCCATTATATAAACAAACTGAAAGAATAAAACCACATGATCATTTCATTAGATGCTGAGAAAGCAGTTGACAAAATTCAACACCCCTTCATGATAAAAGTCCTGGAAAGAATAGGAATTCAAGGCCCATACCTGAACATAGTAAAAGCCATATACAGCAAACCAGTTGCTAACATTAAACTAAATGGAGAGAAACTTGAAGCAATCCCACTAAAATCAGGGACTAGACAAGGCTGCCCACTCTCTCCCTACTTATTCAATATAGTTCTTGAAGTTCTAGCCAGAGCAATCAGACAACAAAAGGAGGTCAAGGGGATACAGATGGGAAAAGAAGAAGTCAAAATATCACTATTTGCAGATGATATGATAGTATATTTAAGTGATCCCAAAAGTTCCACCAGAGAACTACTAAAGCTGATAAACAACTTCAGCAAAGTGGCTGGGTATAAAATTAACTCAAATAAATCAGTTGCCTTCCTCTATACAAAAGAGAAACAAGCCGAGAAAGAAATTAGGGAAACGACACCCTTCATAATAGACCCAAATAATATAAAGTACCTCGGTGTGACTTTAACCAAGCAAGTAAAAGATCTGTACAATAAGAACTTCAAGACACTAAAGAAGGAAATTGAAGAAGACCTCAGAAGATGGAAAGATCTCCCATGCTCATGGATTGGCAGGATTAATATAGTAAAAATGGCCATTTTACCAAAAGCAATCTACAGATTCAATGCAATCCCCATCAAAATACCAATCCAATTCTTCAAAGAGTTAGACAGAACAATTTGCAAATTCATCTGGAATAACAAAAAACCCAGGACAGTAAAGCTATCCTCAACAATAAAAGGTCTTCAGGGGGAATCACTATCCCTGAACTCAAGCAGTATTATAGAGCAATAGTGATAAAAACTGCATGGTATTGGTACAGAGACAGACAGATAGACCAATGGAATAGAATTGAAGACCCAGAAATGAACCCACACACCTATGGTCACTTGATTTTTGACAAAGGAGCCAAAACCATCCAATGGAAAAAAGATAGCATTTTCAGCAAATGGTGCTGGTTCAACTGGAGGTCAACATGTAGAAGAATGCAGATCGATCCATGCTTATCACCCTGTACAAAGCTTAAGTCCAAGTGGATCAAGGACCTCCACATCAAACCAGACACACTCAAACTTATAGAAGAAAAACTAGGGAAGCATCTGGAAAACATGGGCACTGGAAAAAATTTCCTAAACAAACCACCAATGGCTTACGCTCTAAGATCAAGAATCGACAAATGGGATCTCATAAAACTGCAAAGCTTCTGTAAGGCAAAGGACACTGTGTTTAGGACAAAACGGCAACCAACAGATTGGGAAAAGATCTTTACCAATCCTACAACAGATAGAGGCCTAATATCCAAAATATACAAAGAACTCAAGAAGTTAGACCGCAGGGAAACAAATAACCCTATTAAAAAATGGGGTTCAGAGCTAAACAAAGAATTCACAGCTGAGGAATGCCGAATGGCTGAGAAACACCTAAAGAAATGTTCAACATCTTTAGTCATAAGGGAAATGCAAATCAAAACAACCCTGAGATTTCACCTCACACCAGTGAGAATGGCTAAGATCAAAAACTCAGGGGACAACAGATGCTGGCGAGGATGTGGAGAAAGAGGAACACTCCTCCATTGTTGGTGGGATTGCAAACTGGTACAACCATTCTGGAAATCAGTCTGGAGGATCCTCAGAAAATAGGACATTGAACTGCCTGAGGATCCAGCTATACCTCTCTTGGGCATATACCCAAAAGATGCCCCAACATATAAAAAAGACACGTGCTCCACTATGTTCATTGCAGCCTTATTTATAATAGCCAGAAGCTGGAAAGAACCCAGATACCCTTCAACAGAGGAATGGATACAGAAAATGTGGTACATCTACACAATGGAATATTACTCAGCTATCAAAAACAACGACTTTATGAAATTCGTAGGCAAATGGTTGGAACTGGAAAACATCATCCTGAGTGAGCTAACCCAATCACAGAAAGACATACATGGTATGCACTCATTGATAAATGGCTATTAGCCCAAATGCTTGAATTACCCTAGATGCCTAGAACAAATGAAACTCAAGACGGATGATCAAAATGTGAATGCTTCACTCCTTCTTTAAAAGGGGAACAAGAATACCCTTGGCAGGGAAGAGAGAGGCAAAGATTAAAACAGAGACTGAAGGAACACCCATTCAGAGTCTGCCCCACATGTGGCCCATACATATACAGCCACCCAATTAGACAAGATGGATGAAGCAAAGAAGTGCAGGCCGACAGGAGCCGGATGTAGATCCCTCCTGAGAGACACAGCCAGAATACAGCAAATACAGAGGCGAATGCCAGCAGCAAACCACTGAACTGAGAATAGGACCCCCGTTGAAGGAATCAGAGAAAGAACTGGAAGAGCTTGAAGGGGCTCGAGACCCCATATGTACAACAATGCCAAGCAACCAGAGCTTCCAGGGTCTAAGCCACTACCTAAAGACTATACATGGACTGACCCTGGACTCTGACCTCATAGGTAGCAATGAATATCCTAGTAAGAGCACCAGCAGAAGGGGAAGCCCTGGGTCCTGCTAAGACTGAACCCCCAGTGAACTAGACTGGTGGGGGGAGGGCGGCAATGGGGGGAGGGTTGGGAGGGGAACACCCATAAGGAAGGGGAGGGGAAAGGGGGATGTTTGCCCGGATACGGGGAAAGGGAATAACACTCGAAATACTCAAGTTAATAAAAAAAAAAGAAATACTTTAAGTCTATATTAAATGAAATTTAAAATATGTAGCTTGTGACTATGAATGGGATCATATAGTTGAAGGCTTTATCCGAACTAGACCAATAACTTATCACAATTCCATTAGTTAATGTTCTCTCTGAACTATGAGTCCTTAATATAATAGTAACATAGTGAAGGGACAAAATCTGAAGCATTCTTTATTCATTCTTATATACCTTAAATTATTTTCTTATTATAATCTAAGTTTTCATGTCCCCATGACAGTGACATGTGAGCTCCTTGCACCACCCATTTTTCACATCAAAGAAGATGAAGAGCATCAAGTGACTTCCATATGGAATTTGCTTCAGATGCAGCAGACCGCCATTGGGCAAGACAATGCCATGTGTTCAATGTGGACAGAATGCTGTCCAAACTAGGATACAGGGAACGTGGATACAGGGAAGTCTATTGCTGAGCTTCACAAATTCAAGGTTAGCAGCTCTTCATAATTCTGTCTTACAAATAAGTTTGTCTGATATTCTGGACCAGAAGTCTGAAGATTAATTATTCAAAGTTCTAGAAGCTTTTAGGGCAACTGTTCCGGCAGTCGGCTTTCTCTGTCATTTTGATAGCTTTGGAAGCTGCTTGCTCTGCACTTCCTGCATACTCAATTCTCTGAGGAGGTTGTTGTCTTAATATTAAGCTAGCTTGTTTATAATTTGAGAAAATAATTTTAGGTATAAGACCATGTTTTTAATTGGCAAGTTATTACAGAAATGATTTAGGTACAGAACTTTAAACTCATGTAGATAGGACAGATAATAGAGTATTTCTTCTAAGTTGCCAAATATATATGAACTGGATATTGTGACTATAAATCCTACCTAATCGCTTTCACAATTGTTTCATAATTGTTATTTTATAGTACAGGACACTTTTATTGAACTAAAAGGAGTTGTTGAGAGAATATCTTGTGTATTGTATGGATGTGTCACTGGTCAATAAAATTGCCAATGGTTGATAGGAAAAGTCACAATAGATGGTGGGATACTGGTAGGCAGGAAAGATACTGGGATAGACCTCATGGAAGGATCTTGGCTCTTAAGAACCCCAAAGAGGAGACACATGGAACCGAGCAGAGGTAACCTGCCTTGTAGCAGAACTTATATTAGAATAAATGGAATATTAATTTATGAACTAGTCAGAGAACGAACCAAAGCTTATAATCAAAGTGTTTATAAATATATTTTGAATCTTTGTGTCATTATTCCAGGAGCTTGGCTCAAGGAAGAAAATACTCACATTTACAATTAGTTCATAAATTGATACCCCATCTATTCTTGTCTAAGTTCTGCCACATGGCAGGTTACTTCTGCCATGTCTCAAGCCCCACATTCAAGAAAGTAAACCCCCATGGGCTTTCAATACCCAGTAAAAGAGCCGGAAGTGAGTGTTCGAGGTCAGCCTCCATGATAAAACAAAGAATTTATGAATCAGGTATCTGATTTTAATGTTCGCAAGTTTAAAGAAGTATTACAACATAGCAAGGTGAAAAGTATAATCAAGAAATTTTGTGTGTGGGGGGGAGGAAGTGTGCACTCTATTTGCAGAGACTCTAAGGTCTGGTGACTCACAGACCTCAAACTCCAACTCTGGAAGTTCCACCGTATCTCTTGGCCTCTGTGGTCATCTGAGCATAGGACATTTACACAAATGCACATACACAAATACAATTTTTATAGACTTTTTCATTTTCATTTTGTATGTTGTTTTGTCTGAATGTATGTACGTAATGTATATGTGTTTACTACCTACATGTATGATACCTGAAGAGGCATGAAGAGGATGCTTAATCCTCTGTAGCTGTAGGTATGAACAGTTGTGAGCTGCTCTGTGGCTGTGGAGAGCACCACTTTCATCCTCTACAAGACCATCTCATGCTCTTAACCACTCAGCCGTCTCTCAAGTCCCAGTTTTAAAAAAATTAAAAGTTCAGGTTCATGATGGTGAATGTTTTTCTTCCAACAATCTGTCAATTTCCAGGTTAATAGGGGTTGATCATGAGATCCTATCTTAAAATAAATACATAGGACTAGAGAAATGGCTAATCCTTTAAAAGTACTGACTGTTCTAGGTGCTGACCTAGATGGTGGCTCACGACTGTCTGTAACTACAGTTCCAGGGGAACACTCCTCTGCCCTCTCTGGGCACTGCATGCACATGATATAAAGACATACATTCAGACAAAAACTCACACACAAAATAACTAAATGAAGTAATAAAAATGGAAATGGGAAAGAATAAAAAACTGTGTCTGAAAGAAGATAGGAAGTGGCCAATAGCACCAGTGTTCTTTACTGAAATGCAAGTTAAAATAACAATGTTCTGATTTGTACTCAGACTTTGAAGACATGGAGCAATAGAATTGTTTGTGCCCTCTTTGTGGAAATGTAGCAATACAACCCCTGTGAAAAATTTTGGTCCTGTCTAAGATCAAAATTAAGCATGCAATTATCAAATAACCCAGCAATTCCATTCCTACCTTTACACCTTAGAAAAATAAACACAAAGATAAAACCTTATGCAAATGTTTATAGTATTATTGTTGGCAGTAATGAAAGGTTAAAAAAAAGTCAATTGTGCCTTACTGAATAAATAACCTGTGGTGTTCATACAATGGAATAATATTCACCTATAAATAGAAATAAAATATTAAACTTGTATGAACCTGAAAGCATGTTCTTGAAAGAAGCACTACTCAAAAGACAAATGATCAGATAACCTTTATCTATTATGTTCCAAATAAGACATCCCATAAGCATAGAAAATAGGCTGGAGGTCATCAGGAGTGAGAAGATGGGGAAAGAAAAAATGACAACCCATATGGAAGATTTCTTGTGTGCTGACAAGTTCTGAAACTACAAAGAAGTTGAGGTTGCCTCAGCTTGTGAACAGGGTCAATAACACAAAACTGTACACTTAAACTGTGACCTTGATGTTACATGAATTTCAACAGTATCAGACAATCTTCAGAAGTCCATGTGTGGCAGGAGAAGTAGACCTGCTGATAGTATGTTTCCCAGCATGTACCAAGTCCTGGTAGGACCTCAGGTCTACATAACCTAGGCAAGGGTGTATATATATATGGTCCCAGGACTTGGAAGACTGAGGAAGGAGGATTAGAAGTTCAAGATTGTTTGTGGCTCCTTAGCAAATTAAAAATACAAAAAAGAAAAAGTCCAGAACAAGGCATAAAGAACCATACCTGGAATGTCATCACTGAAAACTGAAGCAGGGGAATTACCAGGACCAGGGAGAGTGTGATTGTTTGTACATGCTAGGCACAGGGAATGGCATGATTAGAAGGTGTGTCACAGTGGGTGTGTGTTATAAAACTCTCATCCTAGCATCCTGGAAGCAAGTATGTAGAACTCTCAGCTCCTCCTGCACCATGCCTGCCTAGATGTTGCCATGTTTCTGCCTTGATAATAATAGACTGAAGCTCTGAACCTGTAAGCCAGCCCCAATTAAATGTTGCCCTTATAAGAGTTGCTTGGGACACATGCTCCACTATGTTCATAGCAGCCTTATTTAATAATAGCCAGAAGCTGGAAAGAACCCAGATGCCCTTCAACAGAGGAATGGATACAGAAAATGTGGTACATCCTCATTGATAAGTGGCTATTAGCCCAAATGCTTGAATTACCCTAGATGCCTAGAACAAATGAAACTCAAGACGGATGATCAAAATGTGAATGCTTCACTCCTTCTTTAAAAGGGGAACAAGAATACCCTTGGCAGGGAATAGAGAGGCAAAGATTAAAACAGACACAGAAGGAACACCCATTCAGAGTCTGCCCCACATGTGGCCCATACATATACAGCCATCCAATTAGACAAGATGGATGAAGCAAAGAAGTGCAGGCCAACAGGAACCGGATGTAGATCTCTCCTGAGAGACACAGCCAGAATACAGCAAATACAGAGGCGAATGCCAGCAGCAAACCACTGAACTGAGAATAGGACCCCCGTTGAAGGAATCAGAGAAAGAACTGGAAGAGCTCGAAGGGGCTCAAGAACCCATATGAACAACAATGCCAAGCAACCAGAGCTTCCAGGGACTAAGCCACTACCCAAAGACTATACATGGACTGACCCTGGGCTCCAAACCTCATAGGTAGCAATGATTAGCCTAGTAAGAGCACCAGTGGAAGGGGAAGCCATTGGTCCTGCCAAGACTGAACCCCCAGTGAAAGTGATTGTTGGGGGAGGGCAGTAATGGGGTGATGATGGGGAGGGGAGCATCCATAGAGAAGAGGAGGTGGAGGGGTTAGGGGTTTGTTGGCCCAGAAACTGGGAAAGGGAATTACAATCGAAGTGTAAATAAGAAATTCTCAATAAAGATTAAAAAAAAGAAATTAATTCAAACAGGGCTTGAGTTGAAGAGCCCAGTTTAACATTATAAACTCCGTTTTACTTTCAGACTCCACTTTATGATTAACTTGCCCTCTGTATAAACTCAGCAGCTAGAAACAAAAACAAAAAACAAAACAAAACAAACAAACAAAAAAAGAGTTGCCTTGGGTCATAGTCTCCATTCAAAGAAGGAAAATCTTAAGAACAACATGAATTACCCAATGGACACAGAAGCAGAATCCCTAGGAAGGAGACACATAGAACCTGAGTAGAGGTAGCATGCCACCTCTACTAAATAATAAAAGGAATATTAATATATGAACTAATCAGATAAAAAGCCATAGTTTATGGCCAAGGTGTTTTAAAATATATTTTGATTCTTGGAGTTGTTAGTATTCCTGGAGCTTGGTCACAGGAAGAAAAATACTCATATTTAAAACAATTCTATAATATCATCCTTCATTGTGAATTAATATTTGTTTAGTGTGCTTTCAGAATGCTGTTGTCACATTTTTCTCAAGCACTACATTCAGTTCAATAAAGCCCCATGGAGTCTCAAGCCACAGTAAAAGAAGCTGGAGCTAGTGTTTGATGGTAGCCTCCACGGTAAAACAAAATATTTGTGAAATAGGTATTTGAGTTCGGTGTCCTCAAGATTTTAAGATATATTACAACATAGCACGGTCAAAATTATAATTAAGTAATGATGCCTCAGGGAGTGAGAGCTGATTGCCCAGACCTGTGGGTACTCCTGAGACTGCAGGGCAGGAGAGACCGCCAGTACTGCTCACCTTTGCCTCGATACTGGCCCAAGAGGAAACTATATAGGGCCTCAACAGGAACAGGAAGGTAGGGGCACTGAAGGTGCAGGAGCCCTGTGGTCCAGACTGCGCTTGGATTTGAAGGGACCCAGTCAAACAGCTCCCTGCACCCAAATCCCGTGGGAGGGGGAGCTAGACATTCAGAGGGGCAGACACACCTGGGAAGCCAGAGGAAACTACTCTCTGCCCACATTTCTGACTCTAGAGAAAAACACCTACGGCCATCTGGGTCCCCTGTGCACAGGGACCCAGAAGAAAGAGGGGCAGGCCCTTCTGGTTGCTGCTCTCACAGAGAGCTGAAACCCAGTCCCCAGAAGCAACTTCAAGCCTGCTCCAAGTGACTCAGTGGACTCAGGAAACACGCCAACAGGAAAAGCTGAAAGCCAGTAGACAGAAACAACTACAAAACAAAGAGAAGAAAAGGACACAAACATAATCTCACATCCAAATACGAATATAACAGGAAGCAACAATCACTATTCCTTAATATCTGTCAACATCAATGGACTTAATTACCCAATAAAAAGACACAGGTTAGCAAACTGGATATGCAATGAGGACCCAACATTCTGCTGCCTACAGGAAACACACCTCAGAGACAAAGACAGACACTACCTCAGAGTAAAAGGGTAGAAAACAAATTCCCAAGCAAATGGTCTGAAGAAGCAAGCTGGAGAGGCCATTCTAACATCGACTAAAATTGATTTTCAACCAAAGGACATCAAAAAAGATAAGGAAGGACACTTCATATTCATCAAAGGAAAAAATCCACCAAGATGAACTCTCAATCCTAAATATCTATGCTCCAAATACAAGGGCACCTACATACATAAAAGAAACCTTACTAAAGCTTAAAGCACACATTGCACAATAATAGTAGGAGATTTCAACACCCCACTCTCATCAATGGACAGATCATGGAAACAGAAATTAAACAGAGACATACACAGACTAGGAGAAGTCATGAACAAAATGGACTAACAGATATTTATAGAACATTCCATCCTAAAACAAAAGGATATACCTTCTTCTCACCACCTCATGGTTCTTTCTCTAAAACTGACCATATAATCGGCTATAAAACAGGCCTCAACACATACAGAAAGAAAGAAATAATCCCATGCATCCTATCAGACCACCACAGCCTAAAGCTGGTCTTCAATATCAATAAGGAAAGAGGCCCACATATACATGGAAGTTGGACAATGCTTTACTCAATGATAACCTGGTCAAGTAAGAAATAAAGAAAAAATTAAAGACTTCTTAGTATTTTATGAAAATGAAGGTACAACATACCCAAACTCATGGGACACAATGAAAGCTTTGTTAAGAGGAAACTCATAGCTCTGAGTGCCTGCAGAAAGAAACAAGAGAGATCATATATCAACAGATTGACAACACACCTAACAGCTCTAGAACAAAAAGAAGTAAATACACCCAGGAGGGGTAGAAGGCAGGAAATAACCAAACTCAGTGTTGAATTCAAGCAAGTAGGAAAAAAAGGACAACACAAAGATTCAACAGAACCAAAAGCTGGTTCTTTGGGAAAATCAACAAGATAGATCAACCCTTAGCCAGACTAAACAGAGGACACAGAGAGTGTGTCCAAATTAACTAAGTCAGAAATGAAAAGGGAGACATAACTACAGAATCAGAAAAAATTCAAAAAATCATCAGATCCTTCTACAAAAGCCTATATTCAACAAAACTTGAAAATCTGGAGGAAATGGACAATTCCCTAGACAGATACTAGGTACCGAAGTTAAATCAGGAACAGATAAACCATTTAAATAACTCCATAACTCCTAAAGAAATTGAAGCAGTCATTAAGTCTCCCAACCAAAAAGAGACCAGGTCCAGATGGGTTCAGTGCAGAATTCTATCAGACCTTCATACAAGACCTGATACCAATACTATCCAAACTATTCCACAAAATTGAAAGAGATGGAGCGCTACCAAATTCCATCTATGAAGCCACAATTTGTCTTATACCTAAACCACACAAAGACCCAACAAAGGAAGAGAACTTCAGACCAATTTCCCTTATGAATATCGATGCAAGAATACTCAATAAAAATCTTGTAAACCGAATCCAAGAGCACATCAAAACAATCATCCATTATGATCAAGTAGGCTTCAATCCAGGTATGCAGGCATGGTTTAATATATGAAAAACCATCAACATAATCTACTATATACGCAACCTGAAAAATAAAAACCACATGATCACTTCATTAGATGCGAAGAAAGCATTTGAGAAAATTCAACACCAGTTCATGATAAAAGTTCTGGAAAGAACAGGAGTTCAAGGCCCATACCTAAACATAATAAAAGCCATATACAGCAAACCAGTAGCTAACATTATTCTAAATGGAGAGAAACTTGAAGCAATCCCACTAAAATTAGGGACTAGACAAGGCTGCCCAATCTCTCCCTACTTATTCAATATAGTTCTTGAAGTCCTAGCCAGATCAATCAGAAAACAAAAGGAGACCAAAGGGATACAGATTGGAAAGAAGTCAAATTATCACTATTTGCAGATGATTTGATAGTGTTTTTAAATGATTCCAAAAGTTCCACCAAAGAACTACTAAACCCAATAAACAGCTTCAGCAAAGTGGCTGGGTATAAAATTAACTCAAATAAATCAGTAGCCTTCCTCTATGCAAAAGAGAAACAAGCCGAGAAAGAAATTAGGGAAATGACACCCTTCATAATAGTCCCAAATAATATGAAATACTTCGGTATGACTTTAACTAAGCAAGTGAAAGATCTGTATGATAAGAACTTAAAGCCGGGGCTGGGGATTTAGCTCAGTGGTAGAGCGCTTGCCTAGGAAGCGCAAGGCCCTCGGTTCGGTCCCCAGCTTCGAAAAAAAAGAACCAAAAAAAAAAAAAAAAGAACTTAAAGCCTCTGAAGACAGAAATTGAAGAAGATCTCAGAAGATGGAAAGATCTCCTATGCTCCTGGATTAGCAGGATTAATATAGGAAAAATGGCCATTTTATCAAAAGCAATCTATAGATTCAATGCAATTCCCATCAAAATTCCAATCCAATTCTTCAGAGACTTCGACAGAACAATTTGCAAATTCATCTGGAATAACAAAAAACCTAGGATAGCTAAAACTATCCTCAACAAGAAGAGGACTTCCGGGGGAATCACAGTCCCTGAACTCAAGCAGTATTACAGAGCAATAGTGGTAAAAACTGTATGGTATTGGTACAGAGACAGACAGATAGACCAGTGGAATAGAATTGAATACCCAGAAAGGAACCCACACACCTATGGTCACTTGATTTTTCACAAAAGAGCCAAAACCATCAAATGGAAAAAAGATAGCATTTTCAGCAAATGTTGCTGATTCAACTGGAGGTCAGCATGTAGCAGAATGCAGATCAAACCATTGTTATCACCCTGTACAAAGCTTAAGTCCAAGTGGATCAAGGACCTCCACATCAAACCGGATGCACTCAATCTAATAGAAGAAAAAGTGGGGAAGAATCTGGAACACATGGGCACAGGAGAAAATTTCCCAAACAAAACACCAATGGCTTATGCTCTAAGATCAAGAACTGACAAATGAGATCTCATAAAACTGCAAAGCTTTTGTAAGGCAAAGGACACTCTTGTTAGGACAAAATGTCAACCAACAGATGTGGAAAAGATCTTTACCAAATCTACAACTGATAGAGGGCTTATATCCAAAATATACAAAGAACTCATGAAGTTAGACTGCAAGGAGACAAATAACTCTTTTAAAAATTGGGGTTCAGAGCTAAACAAAGAATTCACAGCTGAGGAATGCCGAATGGCTGAGAAACACCTAAAGAAATGTTCAACATCTTTAGTCATAAGGGAAATGCAAATCAAAACAACCCTGAGATTTCACCTCACACCAGTGAGAATGGCTAAGATCAAAAACTCAGGTGACAGCAAATGCTGGCAAGGATGTGGAGAAAGAGGAACACTCCTCCATTGTTGGTGGGATTGCAGACTGGTACAACCATTCTGGAAATCATTCTGGAGGTTTCCCAGATAATTGGACATTGCACTACCTGAGGGCCCAGCCTGTACCTCTCTTGGGCATATACCCAAAAGATGCTCCAACATATAGCAAAGACACATGCTCCACTATGTTCATAGCAGCCTTTTTTATAATAGCCAGAAGCTGGAAAGAACCCAGATGCCCTTCAACAGAGGAATGGATACAGAAAATGTGGTTCATCTACACAATGGAATACTACTCAGCTATCCAAAAGAATGACTTTATGAAATTCATAGGCAAATGGATGGATCTGGAAAATGTCATCCTGAGTGAGGTAACCCAATCACACGAAAACACACATGGTATGCACTCACTGATGAGTGTTTATTAGCCCAAATGCTCGAATTACCCTAGATGCACAGAACACATTAAATTCAAGAAGGATGACCAAAATGTGGATGCTTCACTCCTTCTGTAAAAGTGGAACAAAATACCCTTGGGGGGGAATAGGGAGGAAAGTTTAGAACAGAGGCTGAAGGAACGTCCATCAGAGCGTGCCCTACATGTGGCCCATACATATACAGCCACCAAACTAGATAATATGGATGAAGTAAAGAAGTGCAGGCTGACAGGAACTGGATGTAGATCTCTCCTGAGAGACACAGCCAGAATACGGCAAATACATAGGTGAATGCAAGCATCAAACCACTGAAGTGAACTGAGAACGGGACTCCTGTTGAAGGAATCATAGAAAGGCCTGAAAGAGCTTGAAGGGGCTCGAGACCCCATATGAACCACAATGCCAACCAACCAGAGCTTCCAGGGACTAAGCCACTACCCAAAGACTATACATGAACTGACCCTGGGTCCAACTGCATAGGTAGCAATGAATAGCCTAGTAAGGGCACCAGCGGAAGGGGATGCCCTTGGTCCTGCCATGGCTATACTCCCAGTGAATGAGAGTTTTTGGGGGAAGGCAGCAATGCGGGGAGGGTGGGGAGGGGAACACTGATATAGAAGGGGGTCAGTGTTTAGGGGGATGTTGGCCTGGAAACTGGGAATGGGAATAACATTTGAAATGTAAATAAGAAATACCAATTTAATATAGATGGGAAAAAAGAAGAAATGATGCCTCTGTGTGTGTGTGTGTGTGTGTGTGTGTGTGTGTGCGCGCACGTGTGTGTGCATGTGTGTGTGTGTGTGTGTGTGTGTGTGGCATTAGACTTAAAATGTGATTAAGTGGTTAATAGTGTGGATTATATTAGCTGAATATATAAGTTGAAGCCCTGAAGGCCACTTCTGGGTGTTTAGCTATATCTTCTAGCCTTTAAGGGCATGTGAACACAAGACATTTACAGAAATACATATACATAAATAAAAATATTTATAGAAAATTTATTTTCATTTTAGTGTGAATAATTCCCTGCATGTATGTATGCAACATATGCATGTGCACTATGTATGTTCATGTTGCCTGATGAAAAAAAGATTAGGGTACTTAATCCTCTGCAACTGGAGGGATGAATGGTTCTCCCTGTGGGATCTGGGAACCCAACCTGGATTCTCTGCAAGAGCACCTAATACTCTTAACCACTCAACCATCTCTCCAGTCTTAGTTAAAAAAATGATAATCTTCACTCTAGCATTGTAGTGGATGCCTTCCTTCCAACATTCTAACAAGCCTAATCTACAGATAAAATTCCAGGCCAACAGGGTTAGACAATGAGGTAAAGTTTCAAAATAAATAAATAGTATAATAGAAATTGCTCAGCCTTTAAAAGCACTGAGTGTTCTTTCTAGCAGGTTCTTGCTGGCTCACAATTATTTATAATTATAGTTCCAGGGGAACCCTTCTCTGCCCTCTGTGGCCACTGATACCCATGGTACACAAACATACATTAAGACAAAAGAACCCATACACATAAAATAAATAGCAAATGGATCCCAAAAACCATCAAAATAAATAAACGAAAACATTAAAAAAGAAATGGAAAAGAATGAAAATAACCTGTCTGCAAGAAGATTGGAAATGGTCAACAGCACCATTCTTCTTTACAGAAATGCAAGTTAAAACAACATCAGATAGACTTTGAGAATATGGAGCAATTAGAATACTTGTGCCACAATAGTGGAAATGTAGTAATGCAACCCCTGTGAAAAAAATGTATCGCAGTCTCTAAAAACAAAACTAAACATGTATTATCAGATGGCCCAGCAATTCCACTCCTATTTTTACAACTTAGAAAAATAAAAATATGTCTAGATAAAACTTTATACAAATGTTTACAGCAGTACTGTTGGTAATAGCAAAAGTTTAAAAATATGTGCCTTACTATATAAGTACCCTGTGGTATATTCATACAATGGAATACTATTCACCCATGAATAGAAATGAAGTACTGAGGCAGGCTGCAACTTAGATGATCCCCAAAGCATGGAAAATAGCATTACACAAAAGACAAGTTATCAGGTAATTTTTACCTGTTATGTACAAAACTAGACACACCACATGTATAGAAAATAGGCTGGAGGTTATCAGAATTGAAAGGAGTGGGGACAGAAATAATGACTTAGGCTGACCACATGGAGTGTTTCCTGTGTGCTGAAAAGTCTGAAACTAGAAAGAAGTTGCCAATGCCTCAGCTTGTAAACAGGCTCAAACCCACCAACTTGTGTATGGAAACCAGTGAACCTGAGGTTACAAGAATTAATTTCACCTTAGCAGTAATAAACAAAAGAACACTTCCTTTTCTGCTCTATCAGATCCTAACAATTTAAGAAATTCATATGTGACACCCGCGGATCCCGGCCCGCAGCAGCTCTCTGCTCCCAAACCCCGTGGGAGAGAGACCTCACCGCCTGGTCAGGTGGGCACTCCTGAGGCTGCAGAGCGGAGGAGACCACCAACACTGCCCACCCCTGCCCACATCCCTGGCCCAAGAGGCAACTGTATAAGGCCTCTGGGTTCCCGTAGGGGAGGGCCCAGGAGCGGCAGGACCCCTGCCTGAGACACCGCCGGAACCTGAAGGAAACAGACCGGATAAACAGTTCTCTGCACCCAAATCCCGTGGGAGGGAGAGCTGAACCTTTAGAGAGGCAGACATGCCTGGGAAACCAGAAGAGACTGCACTCTGTGCACATCCAGACGCCAGAGGAAAACACCAAACGTCATCTGGAACCCTGGTGCACGGAGGCTCCTGGAAAGAGTGGTGCAGATCTTCCCGGTTGCTGCCGCCGCGGAGAGGACTTAGGCAGTACCCCACGAGCAAACTTGAGCCTTGGAACCACAGGTAGGACCAACTTTTCCCCTGCAAGAAACCTGCCTGGTGAACTCAAGACACAGGCCCACAGGAACAGCTGAAGACCTGTAGAGAGGAAAAACTACACGCCCGAAAGCAGAACACTCTGTCCCCATAACTGGCTGAAAGAAAACAGGAAAACAGGTCTACAGCACTCCTGACACACAGGCTTATAGGACAGTCTAGCCACTGTCAGAAATAGCAGAACAAAGTAACACTAGAGATAATCTGATGGCGAGAGGCAAGCGCAGGAACCCAAGCAACAGAAACCAAGACTACATGGCATCATCGGAGCCCAATTCTCCCACCAAAATAAGCATGGAATATCCAAACACACCAGAAAAGCAAGATCTAGTTTCAAAATCGTATTTGATCATGATGCTGGAGGACTTCAAGAAAGACGTGGAGAACTCCCTTAGAGAACAAGTAGAAGCCTACAGAGAGGAATCGCAAAAATGCCTGAAAGAATTCCAGGAAAACATAAATAAACAAGTAGAAACCCATAGAGAGGAGACACAAAAATCCCTGAAAGAATTCTAGGAAAACACAATCAAACAGTTGAAGGAATTAAAAATGGAAATAGAAGCAATCAAGAAAGAACACATGGAAACAACCCTGGACATAGAAAATCAAAAGAAAAGACAAGGAGCTGTACATACAAGCTTCACCAACAGAATACAAGAGATGGAAGAGAGAATCTCAGGAGCAGAAGATTCCATAGAAATCATTGACTCAACTGTCAAAGATAATGTAAAGCGGAAAAAGCTACTGGTCCAAAACATACAGGAAATCCAGGACTCAATGAGAAGATCAAACCTAAGGATAATAGGTATAGAAGAGGGGTTGGGGATTTAGCTCAGTGGTAGAGCGCTTGCCTAGGAAGCGCAAGGCCCTGGGTTCGATCCCCAGCTCCGAAAAAAAAAAAAAAGAACCAAAAAAATAGGTATAGAAGAGAGTGAAGACTCCCAGCTCAAAGGACCAGTAAATATCTTCAACAAAATCATAGAAGAAAACTTCCCTAACCTAAAAAAAGAGATACCCATAGGCATACAAGGAGCCTACAGAACTCCAAATAGATTGGACCAGAAAAGAAACACTTCCCGTCACATAATAGTCAAAACACCAAACGCACAAAATAAAGAAAGAATATTAAAAGCAGTAAGGGAAAAAGGTCAAGTAACATATAAAGGCAGACCTATCAGAATCACACCAGACTTCTCGCCAGAAACTATGAAGGCCAGAAGATCCTGGACTGATGTCATACAGACCCTAAGAGAACACAAATGCCAGCCCAGGTTACTGTATCCTGCAAAACTCTCAATGAACATAGATGGAGAAACCAAGATATTCCATGACAAAACCAAATTTACACAATATCTTTCTACAAATCCAGCACTACAAAGGATAATAAAGGGTAAAGCCCAACATAAGGAGGCAAGCTATACCCTAGAAGAAGCAAGAAACTAATCGTCTTGGCAACAAAACAAAGAGAATGAAAGCACACAAACATAACCTCACATCCAAATATGAATATAACAGGAAGCAATAATCACTATTCCTTAATATCTCTCAACATCAATGGCCTCAACTCCCCAATAAAAAGACATAGATTAACAAACTGGATATGCAACGAGGACCCTGCATTCTGCTGCCTACAGGAAACACACCTCAGAGACAAAGACAGACACTACCTCAGAGTGAAAGGCTGCAAAACAACTTTCCAAGCAAAGGGTCAGAAGAAGCAAGCTGGAGTAGCCATTCTAATATCAAATAAAATCAATTTTCAATTAAAAGTAATCAAAAAAGATAAGGAAGGACACTTCATATTCATCAAAGGAAAAATCCACCAAGATGAACTCTCAATCCTCATCTTCGGTTGGTTTATATACAAGTGTGCAATTTCTAGGCTTGAAAGTAAAATGATGCTATCTGGTGCTGGATAGAGGAGCCTTATTTTTTATTATGGCAGCTTGCTATTTTTGTAACATGGTGATTTGGTTGAACACAATAAAGTACAGTAGTAACTGATCTCCCCCTCTTCCTGGATGAGTGAGGAGATGATTAAATGTTGATGTCAGCATCCTTGAGCATATTCAGATGAGCTTCTGCTTCTGTTGAAAAGGATGCTGTGTTTGATTGTGGTCCGAAGCTTTGAAGCACTACTTGGCATCTCCTTCCTTGGAGGTCTCACTGTTTAAACATAACAGATTTGATAGCTTGTTGGTAAGGTGAGGTCCAGCTTGTCTCCACTAGGTCATCTTCATGTGAATCCGGTGGTTATACGGTTTTGTTTTAGGGATATTTCATTTTTTTAATAACGGTTTTAGCTGACATTCATGGAGAGAATGAATCCTTAGAACTGTGCCACTAGTGAAAGGAAATCCTGTCTAGAGTATGTTTCTTTACAAAGCTGTGTCACACCATCCTTTGGGCCCTCTGCTGGAAAAGTAGAATCAAGTCTCAAATAATGCCTTTTAAATTGTATCCTCTAGTATTATAGATATAGGACAGTAGTGTATCATACCTCTGTGGATGTAAAATAGCTTGTACCTGCTTTATGATACGTAGTAGTGACGTGCTTTATCAGAGCTGTTTTTAATGATGTTGCTCAGAATGTTTTCTTTCCAGATGATGATTGAGAAGCTAATTTAAAAAAAAAATGGTGCCAGGTACCACAAGAGTAACAGAACTGTGCTGTTTTCTCGGGTTTTGTTTTTTTACTTTTTTTTTTTAATGGAGTGTGCTGGATGTCTCTACAGTTTTGTTCAGATGACTGCAGAACCTGGAAAAGCTGTTGCTGCTGTTGATGCATAACGCACTGCTATTATTGGTCTTTTTATATAAATATAAATATATATATACAGATATATAATTTGAATTTTTCGAAACTTTAGCTGTGCTGTCAACTTTGGAAAAAAGTATCCCCGTTTACTGTGTTGAGTTGGCACTGTACAGAAATTAACAGCCATATTGGTCTAGAAATGTTGAACTTAAGTTTTTTCCATTTGTACAGGGGTAACGCACTGTATTAAATATGTAAGGTCTTATCTACGTGGGTTTGATTACAAAAACTAATAAAGTATTCTCTAAATTTAAAAAAAAAAAGAAAAATAATGCCAACCAAAAAAAAAAAAGAGATGCCTTAGTCACAGACTAAGCTCCAGCTGCATATATAGCATAGTTTGGCCTTGTTGGGCACCAATGGGATGAGAAAGCCCTTGGTCCTGCCAAGGCTGGACCACCCCCCAGCGTAGGGGAAGGTCGGGTGGGGAGGTGTGAAGGAGTGGGTGGTGGGGTGGGGAACACCTTCATAGAAGAAGGGGAAGAGTGGATGAGATAGGGGGTTTATGGATGGGAAACCAGGAAAGGTATATCATTTGAAATGTAAATAAATATAAATCCAATTTTTAAAAATTCAAAAAAAAAAAGAAATTCATATGTATTGGGAGAAGTAGCCCTGCTGATAGGGTACTTGCCTAGCATGCACCAGGTCTTGGGTAGGACACCAGTACTACGTAACCTAGGCAAGGGTAAACACAGATGGTCCCAGCATTTGGAAACCAGAAGGAGGAAGATTAGAAGTTTAAGGTTATTCTTGGCTCCTTATCAAATTTGAATAAATAAGTTTAAAAGCGATAGGGGAAGCCAGTTGTTGTGACAGAAATCTGTAATGTCATCAGAGAGAACTGAAGCAGGAGAAGTGCCAGGACCAGGTTCAGGAACATGAACTGCCTGAGGGACACACAACCAAAGTCTAACAATGAAAAAAACAATCCCCTGCTTTTCATATCCTGACAGAGTGACCTGTGACATTTTCCAAACTACTAGAACTTGAAGATCCTGTACGTCAAATGACCATGCTCATGAAAAACAAGTGTTAGTTTACAAGTCACTGTTACTACACTCTGACTGCTTTTTTGGAAGGCACACAGGTACCAGGGATCCCAAGTAAGATCCTGCCCAATGTATGCCATCTCCCCTAAAAACCATCCCAACATTGTAAAATACACACCAGCCCCTCACATCCATATTGTAACACATGATTTTGGCATAAGACCTCTGCATTCCTAGAGGCCATGCCAATTCTTGACCCCAGATGCAACATTGGGACTGAGACACCCCCCGCCCCCAGAGGTCACATATGTGACTAAAAATACCTGGCACAGAAACCCTACTGGATCTGCAAAACCACTGGTCACCAAAACCTCTAGACCCTCACGCAAGAAGACCAGAAAAAAAAAAGACAACAGAAATTAAAGATAAAATCCAGAAAACACCCAGGGTTCAGGAAGGTCTGAAACTTATACAGATTCCCCTGCCTTGGCCTCCTACATGGTGCAGAGTGGGGTGGGAGATACTTTCCTAAACTGGCTCTCTATAGGAATTAGCAACAAAAATGGGCTTGGAGCAATTCCTTACCAATGTAGGATACAGACTTTCTGCTACCCACCTCCTCACAAGTTCCTAGTCCAATTCTAAATCCTTACAATAGTATAAAAAGCCTCAGCAAATGTGTTCTCCTCCTTTCTTGGTCCATTTGTGTCTCCTCCATTGATCTGGACAGTAATACACCAAGTTTAGGGCCCTTGCATCTGCTGCTCCTTTGACAACACAACCATATGGCATCTTCCCTCATCCACTTCAGCTCTGCACAGTTTTCTCTCTTTTGTGTGAATCCTATTCTAACCTTGCTGTCCACAAGCACAAGCTCACCCCTCAGGCTATATCTTCTTCCACATGCTATGTTTCTTTCCACTGCACCCATCACCATTTGCCATGATTCCCTTATTTCCTTATAGTATGTTCCCTCAGTGGAAAGCATATTCCTGAAGGGCAAAGAATTCAGTTTGTTTTATACTCAGGGATAGTGGGTGATGTGAGTCAACTGAAGGAATGAAAACTTGAATGTCCCTCTCAGCTCTGCAAGGACAGGCTGACATGACTGTTAGATGATGCAGGTTGATGCTAATCTGCTAGGATTTTAACAAAGACAACATAAACTACACAGCTTACCCTGAGGACTCACCACAAACACAGGGCTGCCTTCCCTTCCTTTACAGAGCAGCCTCCAAATCCAAAACACTCAAGCTTACAGATCTGAATTTGCTGATATGAACCCAGGTGCAAAAGGAGGAGGGCCACCTGCCTTGTGTCCATCTAGTCCTCACTCAACATTTCTCATGCAAGAGCACAACAGGTAGTTGCGATAGTTCTGACTTTAGGTCCTGACACCCTAGGAGCTAGCATTTCAACACCAGGAGAGAAGACAGACAGAGAAGAGCCATCAGGAGCCATGTATCACTATCATAGCTCAGTGACAAGAACAAGTGCTTGTGTCCCCAGCTGTCAATCAGGGTGACTCTCAGGGACCCAGTTGAACATGTCTTAGACCTGGTGCTGCAGACTGAGCATTCCA
This sequence comes from Rattus norvegicus, assembly GCF_021556685.1. Taxonomy (NCBI): domain Eukaryota; kingdom Metazoa; phylum Chordata; class Mammalia; order Rodentia; family Muridae; genus Rattus; species Rattus norvegicus. Next base: position 140,948,980 of record NC_141538.1, read on the forward strand.
TGCAGTAAAAGGATTGCTGACATGTATTTATTCTGTTCTTACCACAGACCAGAAGCTGCTTCCCTGCTCCCATTTTATACATAAGGACATCAAGGTGGCAAGGTTAGTGTCCTCAAGGAATTAAACTGTGCCTTTTGTCTCAGTTGTGTCTAGCAGAGAAAAGCTGTCTGTTTTTGTAATAACTATCTCTCAGGTAGAATAATTTCTATTCCATTAGATTTTGCCTCCTCCAAATAAAAGACCTAAAATGTTGCCCCTAGACCTATGGGCACTTTCATCTGAAGTAATCGGTACCATAATGCCTGCTACACTGCTGTCATTTGGAATCTTCCTTAAAGACAGATTCTAGCTCTCCATTCAATACATCACTCAATTCCTCATTCTCCTGCATAACTACTTGACCTAGGTCTTACAGATTCCAGAAACCTCAGATGACCATGAGTTAACCAAATGGCCTCAAATTGTGAAGTACAACCTCAACACTTCTCTCTCTCTCTCTCTCTCTCTCTCTCTCTCTCTCTCTCTCTCTCTCTCTCATGTGTGTGAGTGAGTGTGCATGTGAATGTGCATTTGCGGGTGCATGTGTGGGTGCATGTGCCTGTGTGTTTCTGTAGCCCTGGCTGGCCTGAAACTGGTTTTGCAAAATGGCTGGTATCAAACTCATAAAGATCCACTTGTATCACCCTCCTGAGTGCTTGGATCACACATGACTTCTAAAATGACACTTTAAAGCACCCTATATTTTGGCCACTTCTCAGTCTAAGAACTGAGATCCTTGTCTTTATCCTTACACTGGATTCCTATATTCTCCTCTTCTTTGCCATCTATCACTGACTAGAAACACACTCTAACAGCCAGCACCTTTAAATAGAGTATAGAAGCTGGAATAGCACCAGCCAGATGAGTCCTAAATATCTCTCCTTGTCTTTCTCACGCATACTTCACAGGCTCTGACAGCTTCATGTAACTCCTCAGTCTTACTATAAGTTCTTCAGTTATGCAAATGAAGAGATGGTCTTAGGTGCATTGCTAGAAAGACGTCAGAATATTTGAATCAGGAACAGAACATGCCCACTCATATACTCAGTAAAGCCTGCATAATAAGAGATACACTGAGCTTTCATAGCATACACTAAAAAGAAATATACACTTGGGGCAACTTTGTGTTCAAGGAAAAATATTAAAATCCAAGGATGCAGCCACAGGTATGATAAAGCAAGGTCATGAAAAAACCTGCTTTGAACCTTTAATGATCATACAGAATGAAACAGTGCTTTGAGCTTACTATCAATATCCTATAACTCCTATTTTATGTAACATTTTATCTCTGAGATAAAATTCTAAAGAATATTTTGTCTAAAATTTTATAAAAACCCAGGGAAATGAAATAAAGTTGGTTGGATGGTTTGGCATCTATCCACCCATCCATCCAAATCTATATTTCTACCTATATGCATGTGTATAGATATATGTGTATATGCAAGCATGCATGGATACTTGAGTTGTGTATGAGACAGGGGGTTGGGCCAAAGAAAAATGAGAATCTGTTAATATGTCAGTGTGAATGTGAATGAAAATGAAAATGTGTATATGGTTGAGTATGTTTCTGTGCATATTTCCTTGTGTTAAAGACTTTAATTCTTTTCCTTTCCTGCATTTCTGATTCACCAAGAGTTAACTAGCTGAGTCAGAAAGGTTTCTAGCTACTTAGCAGAGAAGGGGGTCATAGCAATAAATCATTTGCCTAACCCCTCTGCTGTTAGCAACAAATGTCAGTAGGTCCAAAAGCCTGCAGCTTCTGGCCTCAGAGTAATCTAAAGTCAAAGGTCTACCTTATAATTAAAAACAAACCAAATCTCTCCCAAGACCAACTCTTGTTTCCACTGACACCTTCCTCCTGACTCCACTCCTACTGCCCAGCTAGCAGCTACCTTCAAGAGAAAACCAGAGCTCAGGCAATATCCTGCTATTTAAAGGTCTAAAATGTCTGGATAGCTGTCCAGAGTTCTGCAAAAAAATGGAGAACTCCTTTTCCCTAACAGAGCTTCCACTTCTCTACCTTATCTGGGGAGCCAGATACTCATACTGTACCTGAGGAATGTTATGTAATCTTGCTGAAATTACAGGTTCATCTTCCTAGAATGCATCTCCATACAAATGAGAAATCCCCAGTACCTTAGGCCTCAGCAATGAAACTTCATGCTAATAAAAAACCCTGCCCACTCTCTAAGGTTTATACTGTCCTCTCACAATGAAGAAAGACTTCAAGCTATTTTGCTGAATATCATCAAACAGCTGATTCATTGAATACCATCTAAAAGAGCTGTAATAATGAAGTCTCTGGTGAAGACCTCCTGACATTCGTTGCTGGACCAGGATCCTACTAACTCACCCATTTAGGACACCAACTTTGACCCACAATTTCCTCCTCAGTTTGCATCAGACACCCTGGCTGAAGAAGCAAAAAGTATAACCATGCTGGTATGGTGGTCCAGGCCTATAATCCCTGCACTTTCCAAGCAGAGGCATGAGAAACAAGAGTCTAATATCATTCACTGCTACAGAGAAAGTTCCAGGGCAACCTGGGCTACTGAAACCTATCCAGTTTCTTCCTGACTCTTTCTGTCCTTATTTTTAGAGAAAACATTTCCCATTAAACCTGGAACTCCTTGATTTGGTTAGACTCTGGTAAGCAATGCCAGGGATTCCCATGTCTTGGCCTCCTCAGCACCGGGATTACAGGTCCTTGTCTCTTCACCTGTGGATGTGGGTATCTAACTGAGGTTCCTACATTTATTAAACAAGCACATTATGGAATGAGATGTTTCACTAGCCCCAAGCTTACTTTTCATTTCATTGTTTTTTATTACAGTTTTAAAATGATTCATTTGTTTGATTTTATGTATACACAGGTTTGCCTACATGTACATTTGAACACCATATGTAAAATTGGTACCCTTGAGGCCAGAAAAGAAAATCTGATACTCAGGAACTGAAGTACAGATGGCTGTGGGTTGAGCCAGTAAAGCCCATAGGTCTGAGTTCAGACTTCGAATTGTGACATTTGTCATCATATGTCTGATCACTTCCGCTCCTACCTTTGTACCAAAGTAAATTCAGAGCCAGATAAAACTTTACACAAAAGTTTGCAGTAATGTTGTTAGTAATGGCAAAAGGTAAAAAGAAACCAAATGTCCATTAATGGATAAACAAGAGGTTCTATATTAGTATAATGAAACACTATTCCCCTATAAATAGCACGCTGAAACAGGCTACAACCAGGATGAACCTCAAAGTCTGTTCCAAAAAACCCTCCACAAAAGACATAAATTATGGGATACCTTTTACATGTTATATGCAGAGTAATACATCACACAAACATAGAACATGTACTGGAGGTTATCAAAAGTGATGAGGAAAAGAAAAAAAAAGTCTTAATCTGTGTTTTCTGGGTGCTGACAGTTCTGAAACTTGAGAGAAGCTAAGTTTCTGTCAGCTTCTGGACAGACTCAATACCCCTGAACTGTGCACTGAGAATGGTAAACCTCTTTTTACATGAATTTCGCCTCAACACTAACAGATTACAGAATGCTTCTTGTTCAGCTCTGTCCAGCAGATACTAACAAGCTTCAGAATGCCATGTTAGGCTAGAGAAGTCTTCATGTTAAGAGAAGGCTAGTCCAGCATGGAAAAATCTCTGCATAAGACCTCAGGATGGCAAATCTACACAATGGGTGCACACATATGGGCCCAGGACTTGGAAGGCAAAATAAGAAGCCCTGGAAGTTCAAAGTTTTGCTTGGCTACATAGTAAATTTAAAACACAAAAAACAAATGAGGGAGCCAAGTACAGTGACATATATCTGTAATGTCATCACTCAGAAGACTGAAGCAAGAAGATTGCCTGGACCAGGATGAGGTACATGACGTGCCTGAGGCACACACAGGCAAAGACTAAAAACGAAAAACAAAATCCCCTGGGTTTTGCATCCTGACAGAGTGACCTGTAATGCTTTATAGACAACTAGAGCTTAAAGAGCCTACACCCTAAATAGCCAGCCTCACAGAGGACAATTACTTTTAACTGATTCACTGCCTGCCTCTGGCCACTCAAACACAAACACAAAGGGAATACTGAAGCAAGGCAAGGTAGATTCTCTGAACTGTAAAACAAGTGCCCCACTCCTTGCTGAGGTGCAGTTCTTATAGAATCAGCCTACTGTGTTTCTGTACACAGGGTCTATTCTTCATTAAGACTTTTATGTTTGTTCTGGTCTGGTAAACTCTTTTGCCCCTGTAGCAGGAGCTGGCCATTCCCAACACAACACAATTTTGTGAGCAACAAGCTTAGTGCTGGAAAGGGCAGCACCTATCTCACATCTTCTATGAGCCTGGCCCTAGTACACTGGGATCTGAAGAAGTCTCATAAGTCCTGTCCATATTAACAGACTCTAATTTTTCTTCTCTGTGATTCTCTTCAACCTGCCTTAAAAATCAGGCTCCAACTGCTTTTATCAGCACTCATACACATGGCTGAGTCAATGACGAATTCCTACTCTGCTCATAAAAGACTTATGTGAAGATTGAAGATCTCCTATCTTCCCTTCTCTTCTGTCTGGTGAAGGATTGGTTGTTCTGTTTGTTTGTTAGTTTGTCTGATTGATTTTAGGTGGGTTACTACTCATGATTATGCAGGAACTCACTATAATCTCACAACTGACTAGATAATCAAATCAGTCTTTGAACTTGCAGCCATCTAACTTCCTGGGCCTCCTCAACCCTGTATTTTCAGGCATTAGACAATTCTCTTGGCTTGCTTCCTTCTTCAGGGGACAATTCTTCAAGTGGCTTACAAGACTCCTGACTTCACCTCCACCCCTCAGGATGTTCTCTCACTGTCTCTGCTTGGCTGTTTTCTGATTGTTCACACCAACTCCAGAAACTAAGGAGTTCCCACTACTGACATCATCACTCCTGAGGTGACTTTACACTGTGACAGGACAGGATGGAACAAGAGTGAAGACATTCTGAACTAAAGTTCTCACCTTCTGTATTACCTCCCAGTTGTTTGAAACAGTATTAGATTTACAGAATCAAAAACTGGGTCTACCTCACATGTCCTAACATGTCAGGAGTCTCAACTCTACAGATGTGCAACATAGGATCCTTAATTCTAGGTCAGCATGGTCTCCACACTGAGCACTGTAACTCAGAAAGTAGGAATATCAGGGGTTCAAGATTACCTTTGGGACCCTGGACTTGTGGTTCCTATAATCCCAGTACTCACAAGGTGGAGGCTAGGGATTTGAGGCTAGCCTGGATGAAGCCTAGGGTACACAGTGAGGGAGATTCTGTCTTAACATGAAATAACAAAAAAAAAAAAAAAAGAAAGAAAGAAAGGAAGGAAGGGAGGAAGAAAGAAAGAGAAAGAAAGAAGGAAAGAAAGAAAGATAAGATAGAGATTAAGGATAATGAGAAGTTATCCTTGGTTACATATCAAGATAAAGGACAACCTGTGCTACATAGGAAACTATCTGTAAAAATCAAATTAATCTGGCATAGTACCCATGATTTTAATCCCAGTACTTAAGATTCAGAGGAAAAAGGATCCCGAGTTTACCTGGAAAACTGTAGGTTACTATGGGCAATGGGATTAAAGAAGGCAACAGGCAAGGTTGGCATGGTACTTCTGCTGCCAAGCGTAAGGACCTGAGTTTAATCCCTGAGACCCATATAGGGGAAGAAAAGGAATGTATCCCACAAACTTTTGTCATACTTCTACATTTTCTTTTTCTAATCTCATCTTTATTAACTTGATTATTTCTTATTTACATTTCAATTGTTATTCCCCTTCCCGTTTTCCAGGCCAACATCCCCCTACCCCCTCCCCCTCCCCTTCTCTCTGAGTGTTCCCCTCCCCATCCTCCCCCCATTACCACCCTCCCCCCAACAATCACGTTCACTGGGGGTTCAGTCTTAGCAGGACCAAGGGCTTCCCCTTCCACTGGTGCTTTTACTAGGCTACTCATTGTTGTATGCAGTTGGAGTCCAGAGTCAGTCCACGTATAGTCTTTGGGTAGTGGGTTAGTCCCTGGTAGTTCACTTCTACATTTTCTTACACACACACACACACACACACACACACACACACACACACACACACTCACACTCACACTCACACACTCAAATTAAAGGCTCAAACTAACGAAATCAATAACTAAACAATAATAAAGATCCTTAATTTAAATAGGGACAATTCTGAATCAAATTTTAGTTTGTCTATGGTAGGGTCTGGCAATGTCTTCAGGTTGGCCTGCCCTGAACTCATGATCTTACTGCTTCTCCTTCCCCAGTGTTTCTCTCTCCCTTCCCCTCCCCCCTCTCTCCCTCCCTCCCTCCATTCCTTCCTCCCTCCCCCATCTGTCTCTCTCTGTCAGTGTGTGTTTGTGCTTGTCTCCCTCCCACCCTCCTTCCCTCTCTATGGCTCTCTCCCTCCCTTTCCCACTCTCCCTGTCATTCCTTCCATATCTACATTTTGCCCCTCCCTAGTACCCCTCTCCCCACAACTCATATATACACACCAAGTACTCCTCACATGTGCTCCCCCTCCAAACTACCGTCTTGGCAAAAAAAGAATTTCTCTTTCTATTTGTTCAAACCCACAACTGTGGTGCTATCTCTGCCTCCCTTGTCTTTCATGCCATATCTAAATTTGTGACATCACCCTCAAATATGTCAAAGCTCCACCACTTCTAAACACTTCATTCTACCACACAGCTGTTACTATAGTGACACTGTCACACTATAGTAACAGCTCTGAGTCACAGGCTTCTCTGGTATTTAATGTCTGCAGTTTACCCTCTTAGCTCCTTTGATATTGAAAATTCTCAACAGAGCAATTAAAACAAAAAGAACACTGTTGAGACAAGACAGACAGGTCATCATGCCTTTAAGCATAATGTCTGATCCCTGGGGATCTCTCCTTCATTTCTACTGTCCATAGACCTTCCTTGGCCCTGATCTCTCTTCACTTTTTCAGAAGAGAAAAGAAAACTAGCTACAGGATGAAGCCAGAGAGATTCAGAACAGACCAATGGGCTGAATCCTACACCAGGAATCTTTTAAAGAAGATTTTTAAAGAAACTTTTACAGATAATAAATCCAGCCCCATCAAGGTCCTGAGGAAAATACATGTTATCATCTCTGTTGATAAGCAGCCTACAATCCTTGTAATTTTTATGACTCTGTTCCTCAATCCCTTTCTTTCTAATGACACACACAGCTTTTATTTTGGTAAATACTTGAAGGGCATACTAATGACTATCTTATGTCACAAATAGAAAGATTCATCCACTTCATTTTAAATTTTAACTAAATAAATATTATTATTTTTGGGTCCCCCTATGTGCCTCTGGCTGATATGGAACTTGCCATATAGATCATGCCAGTATCAAAGTTGCGGACATACTCCTTTTGTCTCCTGAGTTTTGGAGAATTACTTCCATAAACTAGTTCTCTACAGGCTTTATCTAGCACAATGGGCTGAGATTAATTCTTTACATATGTAAAGTAGGCATATTCTGCTACCCACATCCTAAGTTACAGGCTAGCCTGAACTACATAGTGGGTACAAAGCCTTGGCTACACAGTCCTATTCCAAGTCCTTACACAAGCCTTAAAAGTCCCAACATGTGTCCACCCTCACTTTGCTTTCTCCACATGTAAGAAAACAGATCCTGAAGTGTGAGCTTGTGCTTGTAGTTAATTAGGACAGAATTTACCCAGAAAGTGACAACTGAGTTATGAACAGAGCTCAAGTGAATGAATGAAAACGCCATTAAGTATGTGTGGTCAAAAGAACAGTAAATTCAAAGACCCTGAACTAGGCATATATGTGTCCATCTCCAGAAAACTCACTTGCTTGCATAACCTTTCCTAAATGGATTCTGTCAACATGTTTCCCTTAATTGTTTATATACTGTTTCCCCACTGGAAAGCAAGAATTCACTGTGCTTCACTTTCAGGTATAGTAAGTAATGTGAGGTAACTATGAAAAACTGAATGCCTGTGTGTGTTCCCCAGCTCAGCAGGAACAGGTTGGCCAGACTATGAGCTGCATAGAGTTCAGTAGTGCACAGTTCTCCCTAAGATCTCACCAAAAGCACAGGATTGCCTTCTCTCCAATGCAGACCAACTCCCAAATCCCAAATACTTGCCCTTACAGTACTTGCTTTGCAGATATGATCCCAGCTGTGAATGGCAGAGGGTCACCTGCCCTGTGCCCATCTACTTATCACTCACCTTTCCAGGACAAGCACACAAGGGGTAGTTGTGGCACTTCTAGTGATAGGTCTGACTCCCTAGTGACCTGTCATCACAACACCAGAACACAAGATAGACCAACAAGAGCAACTAGGATCCAGCTAACAACATCTTAGCTCAGTGACAAGTGCTTGGAACTCTGGCTGCCAATCAGGGTGGCTTGCAGTGACTCAGGTGACCTCACCTAGCTGGTGACACAGTCTTAGCATTCCCTGCAGCAAAATCATTGCTGGGGTGTGTTTATTCAGCACTTTTTATAGACCAGAAGCTCCCTTTTCAGCCTTTAACAGATCCGATGCATGCTCCCATTTTGTGCTTAAGGACATTGAGGTGACAATATTAGTGTCTTGAAATAATTGAACTATGGTTCCTCTCTCAGCTTTATCTTAGGAGAGAAGAACTGTCTCTTTTTTGACAACCGTATCACAGTTGGAATGATTTTTACTTCATGCTGCCAGGGGTCAGCCCTGGTGGGGGTTTTCTTCCTAGTCAGTTCTTTTTGAGGCAGCAGATGGAGAAGAGTGTTGGCAGAGGGTAAGACTTTGTCTAAAGAGATTTTAGGGTTACTGTAATATATTAAAAAATTAATTATATTAGTCTATGTTACTTTGCTACTGTAGCTGACCTGCCCTCTGTGCTTCTCTGAGGCCAAAATCTGCTGTCTCTGGCACTTAGCACTGCATTATAAGACAACAGGAGATTAAGTAAAGGATTAATTTCTAGAGCCTTTTTCCTTTTGTCCAGATGCCTCTCACTTGTCCAGCTAGGGAGAATTTTGGAGCAATAAACTTCTATTAAACCAGGAGATGAGAGTAATGCTCATAAAAAACTTTTACATAAATAAATATGTGTAAACTCGTATAAATTCATATACAGATTCACACATGTGCATTTATACATTTCCATCATCCAGTTGGGATCGGCATACATATACACACACACACACATATATTCTCACAATTACTTATGTACCTGTGTACACAAACACACACACACACACACACACACACACACACACACACACACACACACACACACATGTATGCATATGGAACAAAATACCAAGAACCGGTGCAGAAAGAACTCATTCATTCTGGATGAAAAATGGGCTCCAATCTTTATTGAATAGAGAAAGAAAAAGCTTCTACCCTTTTCTGCTAAATGAATTAAACCCGTTTATAAGAAAAAAAGCTTTGTTCCTTTAGTAAGACTAAGCCTGCCATATTATGAAGAAAAGTCCTGTTCTGTTCCAGGGTAAGGAGAAGCCTGTCTGCTCCTTTTGCTTTCTCTACAATTTCTTCTTTTTTTCCTCTTTCCCTCTGCATTCTGTACATTGTTCTCTTAGTTTTTGTTACCTATAATTTCTAAGTTACTCCACTTTGCATTCTTCTTCAAATTTTGCTCTCTCCTCCTGCTCTGATGTCACAATAATACCCTTACTCTCAATGCCTTTTCTCCCAATTCTATGTCTATTCTTTTAAGTTCTTCTTGAGTTCAGTTCTGTCTAAAACTTCTCCTTAGCTCAGTTCCCCTTACTGTTCTCCTTGCTTATACATCTTTTCAGAATTCATGAGCACATGATGAAATGTTCATTACAATTTCACACAAAAAATCAAATCATAAATTGAAATAGAATTTTACAACGTAACATCTATCACCTGTCCCAGCTCCACAGATTCACTGAGAGTTAATAAAAGACATAACTAAGTTTTTGGTAAAGTTCTGTATAGATAAACCCAGTCAATATTTTATCTTCTGTCCCAGTACCTAAAGTAAGTCAATCATTTGTTGACTTTCTATGCTCTTCCTTAATGGTTTTTCAACCTCTTGGAAAATGCTCTGAGTAGTATAATGTCTGGTTAATATCTAAGAGGCAACTGACTGATAACACATGGGAGACTGACAGAGTTCTCACTGCAGTTTTAACTATCAGAAAAGGATGTAATAGCAGTCTCACTACAAAAGAGCTTAACAATCACTGATACAACTTTAGGAATTCTTAGAGGATCATCATTAAAATTTAAGAAGTCTTCATTTGTTTATATAGCATCACTACAAGAGAGTACATATTTGTAGATCAGCAAAGATCTGTTCAAAAGCATGGGATAATACCTAGTGATTGTTATATATATTTAGTAATAACAGGAAAAGCACACTAATAGCAGGGATCTGCTAAAATTTCCTAAAATTATTTTCTTCTGGGACTTGACTATAGGAGCAAATCTGTCATGGATTATAATCCAAAGTAGAACATCTCAGGAAGATCACCTGCTAGTTCTTAGCTTGTCCCATGCTGGCTCCTGACACCCTTCCACATGGAAGAACTAAAACTTTACACCAGAATCCACAGCACTTTTATCATAGTAATCCATACCATAATAGCTGCTGCTATTTGAAATCTTTAAAACAGCTCCTGAGAATCCACTCCAGACTTTCATATGTCCCTCATTCCCCTGTACACTTACATAACGTAGGTCTCTCAGATTGTAGAAACCTCACACGATGACTAAATGGTCCCAAAAATTAACTCTCTCTCTCTCTCTCTCTCTCTCTCTCTCTCTCTCTCTCTCTCTCTGTCTTTCTGTGGATTTAGATGGCCTTTGAAAGTGATCCTAAAGACAGGATAACTACAAACTCACAGTATTTTTATCAGCTTCTTGAGTGCTTGGATCAGTACTATACCTGCCTTCTCATTTGACACTTTAAAACACTTTGTATTTTGACTACTTCTCATCTAAGAACTGGGCTCTTTAGCTTTAAATTGAACCCATGTATTCTACCCAGTTTCTTTGCCCTCTGACTTGCAACCCACTGAAGCAACCAACATTTTTTTTCAGAGCTGGGGACCGAACCCAGGGCCTTGCGCTTGCTAGGCAAGCACTCTACCACTGAGCTAAACCCCCAACCCCAGCAACCAACATTTTTAATACACTCCAGTAGCTAGACTATCCTGAATGCCTCCATGGACTGGGTACCTCTCATTGTTTGTCTTATGCATCCCTCATATGCTGAATGTTTCTCTTCAGTCTTACAACAATCTCTTTAGTCAGGCAAATTGCTCACAGACTTCTGACTGCTGGTTTGTCTGTTGAATCAAATTTAAAATTCTAGAGCTTTCCCTACACTCTAGTCAGCCAAGGTACTCTCTGCAATGAGACTCTAACTAACTCACTTCTTCAAAGCACATATTCTGTTTCTGACCTCTACAGAAGTTCTGAACTTCCTGCAACTTTCATTCCTAGTTATCTCTGCAGCCCAGATCTGCAGGCTGTGGCTCTCTTATAGCTCATTCCCTCTACAGCATCATTCCCATGCCTACCTACAGCAAGCAAGTGCATGGAATCTCTCCACAGTTGTCTGGAATCCACTCCACTTCTTCTCTAGGAGCTTCTCTGCACAGACTGACTGTCCTCTTCTCTGATTCCCTACTCTATATATCATCCAGCTTCTAAAATATATTTTTCAAAATCTTTATTAAAATATTGTCTCAGCTGAGTGTGGTAGTACACACCTTTAATCTCAGCACTTCTAAGGCAGGACTAGGTAGAACTCTGAGATCTAGTTTAGCATGGCTTACATAGTGAGTTCTGGGACAGGAAGGGTTACACTGAGTAGCCTTGTCTCAAAAAAAGTGAACAAAAAGTTATGCTTTGGGGCATAGTTCAATGGTATAGTGTTTGACTAGTATGTATGTGGCCCTGGATATAATTCCCAGTCCTAAATCCAGTTACAAGGATGCAATACTATCTTCTGGCCTGTGCTGATATCAGGCATACCTACAGTACACTTTATGTATATGCATACAAAACACTCTACATATAAATATAAATAAATGTTTATAACAACACAACACATCATCCACAATGAAAATACCTTAATATTTAAACAAATATTCAGAATAAACAACATCAAAACAACAACAAAAATGCTAGGCATGGTGGTTTTTTCCTATATTTGCAAGGAGGTTTTCATCTAACCAATAAACCTCAGCCTCTCAAACCTTGGCTCATTAGTAATCCTTTCTTTCTTCTTCCTTTTCTATTTGTAACATACAAACATTACATGAAATACTTAAATTTAAACAAATGATTTCTTATTGAAATATTTATCTTATCCTTGACAGCTCAGAATAATTTTTCCTCTTCACACTATTAGACACAAAACTAACTTCCAGTTGAATGTGAATTTTTGTTTACATGCCTCTACATAGGTATGTCCCTACTTTAAATTTTTCTTTCATGGATTATAACAAACAGGTCATGTGGCATAGAATCTCTCAATTCTGAAAAGAGACAGAAACTCCCTCAGTTTCCCAAATGAAGCTTTGTTTTTTTCCAGTCCCCACCATGGCTGTCTGTGCCAAAATACTTTAGCTCTCCTCCTGTTTCCCAGTTCAAGGTTAATGTGTCCTTCATTTCCATGAAACCTGTAGTATCTTCAGAAGCAGAATGTTGGGATGAGCCCTACAGATTCTGGGGAAGGGCAGTCTGGGCAGAAAAGCTGAGGGAATCTTGTAGGATTCTTAATGGAGTACTCATTAGACGGCATGAGATTCTTTTCTTCAGTTATTTTTAAAAATTCCATTCATTGCCCCATTCCTGGTCCCTCCCTCACAAGGTCACATTCCACATCCATCCTCCCCCTTTGATCAGAGAGGGTGTGCCCCAATCCCTGCCCTGGGTATCCCATCACCCTAGCACATCTGGTCTCTGCAGGGTTAGTCATATCCTATTCTACTGAGGCTAGACAAGGCAACCCTGTTGGAAACAAATTCCATAGCCAGACAAGAGTTTAAGGGACAGCCCTCACTCCAGTTGTTGTGAGACTCACAAAGAGACAGAGCTGTACATTGGCTATATATGTGCTGGGAGCTTTGTTGATCCTATGTATGCATTTTGGTAGTTGACTCAATCTCTGAGCTCCTAAAGGTCAATTGTTAAATCTTGGTCTTTCTGTGGTGTTCTTATCTCTTTCAGTGCCTTCAATCCTTTCCCTAACACTTTGACACGAGTATCTGTCTTTATGGAAGAGTTGGGTTGTTTTCAGTTCTTGATATTATGACTAAAGCTGATATGAACATAGTGGAACATGTGTCCTTGTGGTATGATAGAGTGTCTTTTGGGTATATGCCAAGGAGTGGTATAGCTGAGTCTTCCGGTAGAACTTTTCCAATTTTCTGAAAAACCAACAGACTGATTTCCAGTGTGGTTGTACAAATTTCAAACCCACCAGCAGTTCTTCCCTTTCTCCACATCCTCTCCAGCATGTACTGTTGTTTGAGGGTTTTTTTTAAATCTTAACCATTCTGATTGGTGTGAGATGGAATCTCAATATCGTTATGTTAATCCCGCCTGTGGAAAAGAAGAACACACACCTGCAGATCCCGGCCCGCAGCAGCTCTCTGCTCCCAAACCCCGTGGGAGAGAGACCTCAACACCTGGTCAGGTGGGCACTCCTGAGGCTGCAGAGCGGAGGAGACCACCAAACTGCCCACCCCTGCCCACATCCCTGGCCCAAGAGGAAACTGTATAAGGCCTCTGGGTTCCCGTAGGGGAGGGCCCAGGAGCGGCAGGACCCCTGCGCCTGAGACACCGCCGGAACCTGAAGGAAACAGACCGGATAAACAGTTCTCTGCACCCAAATCCTGTGGGAGGGAGAGCTAAAACTACAGAGAGGCAGACAAGCCTGGGAAACCAGAAGAGACTGCACTCTGCGCACATCCAGACCCCAGAGGAAAACACCAAACGCCATCTGGAACCCTGGTGCACGGAGGCTCCCAGAAAGAGCGGCGCAGGTCTTCTCGGTTGTTGCCGCCACAGAGAGGACTTAGGCAGTACCCCACGAGCAACCTTGAGCCTCGGAACCTCAGGTAGGACCAACTGTTCCCCTGCAAGTGACCTGCCTGGTAAACTCAAGACACAGGCCCACAGGAACAGCTGAAGACCTGTAGAGAGGAAAAACTACAAGCCCGAAAGCAGAACACTCTGTCCCCATAACTGGCTGAAAGAAAACAGGAAAACAGGTCTACAGCACTCCTGACACACAGGCTTATAGGACAGTCTAGCCACTGTCAGAAATAGCAGAACAAAGTAACACTAGAGATAATCTGATGGCGAGAGGCAAGCGCAGGAACCCAAGCAACAGAAACCAAGACTACATGGCATCATCGGAGCCCAATTCTCCCACCAAAATAAACATGGAATATCCAAACACACCAGAAAAGCAAGATCTAGTTTCAAAATCATATTTGACCATGATGCTGGAGGACTTCAAGAAAGACGTGAAGAACTCCCTTAGAGAACAAGTAGAAGCCTACAGAGAGGATCGCAAAAATGCCTGAAAGAATTCCAGGAAAACACAATCAAACAGTTGAAGGAATTAAAAATGGAAATAGAAGCAATCAAGAAAGAACACATGGAAACAACCCTGGATATAGAAAATCAAAAGAAGAGACAAGGAGCTGTAGATAGAAGCCTCACCAACAGAATACAAGAGATGGAAGAGAGAATCTCGGGAAGCAGAAGATTCCCTAGAAATCATTGACTCAACTGTCAAAGATAATGTAAAGCGGAAAAAGCTACTGGTCCAAAACATACAGGAAATCCAGGACTCAATGAGAAGATCAAACCTAAGGATAATAGGTATAGAAGAGAGTGAAGACTCCCAGCTCAAAGGACCAGTAAGTATCTTCAACAAAATCATAGAAGAAAACTTCCCTAACCTAAAAAAAGAGATACCCATAGGCATACAAGAAGCCTACAGAACTCCAAATAGATTGGACCAGAAAAGAAACACCTCCCGTCACATAATAGTCAAAACACCAAACGCACAAAATAAAGAAAGAATATTAAAAGCAGTAAGGGAAAAAGGTCAAGTAACATATAAAGGCAGACCTATCAGAATCACACCAGACTTTTTGCCAGAAAATATGAAGGCCAGAAGATCCTGGACAGATGTCATACAGACCCTAAGAGAACACAAATGCCAGCCCAGGTTACTGTATCCTGCAAAACTCTCAATTAACATAGATGGAGAAACCAAGATATTCCATGACAAAACCAAATTTACACAATATCTTTCTACAAATCCAGCACTACAAAGGATAATAAAGGGTAAAGCCCAACATAAGGAGGCAAGCTATACCCTAGAAGAAGCAAGAAACTAATCGTCTTGGCAACAAAACAAAGAGAATGAAAGCACACAAACATAACCTCACATCCAAATATGAATATAACAGGAAGCAATAATCACTATTCCTTAATATCTCTCAACATCAATGGCCTCAACTCCCCAATAAAAAGACATAGATTAACAAACTGGATACGCAACGAGGACCCTGCATTCTGCTGCCTACAGGAAACACACCTCAGAGACAAAGACAGACACTACCTCAGAGTGAAAGGCTGGAAAACAACTTTCCAAGCAAAGGGTCAGAAGAAGCAAGCTGGAGTAGCCATTCTAATATCAAATAAAATCAATTTTCAATTAAAAGTAATCAAAAAAGATAAGGAAGGACACTTCATATTCATCAAAGGAAAAATCCACCAAGATGAACTCTCAATCCTAAATATCTATGCCCCAAATACAAGGGCACCTACATACATAAAAGAAACCTTACTAAAGCTCAAAACACACATTGCACCTCACACAATAATAGTGGGAGATTTCAACACCCCACTCTCATCAATGGACAGATCATGGAAACAGAAATTACACAGAGACGTAGACAGACTAAGAGAAGTCATGAGCCAAATGGACTTAACAGATATTTTTAGAACATTCTATCCTAAAGCAAAAGGATATACCTTCTTCTCAGCTCCTCATGGTACTTTCTCCAAAATTGACCATATAGTTGGTCAAAAAACGGGCCTCAACAGGTAGAGAAAGATAGAAATAATCCCATGCGTGCTATCAGACCACCACGGCCTAAAACTGGTCTTCAATAACAATCAAGGAAGAATGCCCACATATACGTGGAAATTGAACAATGCTCTACTCAATGATAACCTAGTCAAGGAAGAAATAATGAAAGAAATTAAAAACTTTTTAGAATTTAATGAAAATGAAGGTACAACATACCCAAACTTATGGGACACAATGAAAGCTGTGCTAAGAGGAAAACTCATAGCGCTGTGTGCCTGCAGAAAGAAACAGGAAAGAGCATATGTCAGCAGCTTGACAGCACACCTAAAAGCTCTAGAGCAAAAAGAAGCAAATACACCCAGGAGGAGTAGAAGGCAGGAAATAATCAAACTCAGAGCTGAAATCAACCAAGTAGAAACAAAAAGGACCATAGAAAGAATCAACAGAACCAAAAGTTGGTTCTTTGAGAAAATCAACAAGATAAATAAACCCTTAGCCAGACTAACAAGAGGACACAGAGAGTGTGTCCAAATTAACAAAATCAGAAATGAAAAGGGAGACATAAGTACAGATTCAGAGGAAATTCAAAAAATCATCAGATCTTACTATAAAAGCCTATATTCAACAAAACTTGAAAATCTTCAGGAAATGGACAATTTCCTAGACAAATATCAGGTACTGAAGTTAAATCAGGAACAGATAAACCAGTTAAACAACCCCATAACTCCTAAGGAAATAGAAGCAGTCACTAAAGGTCTCCCAACCAAAAAGAGCCCAGGTCCAGATGGGTTTAGTGCAGAATTCTATCAAACCTTCATAGAAGACCTCATACCAATATTATCCAAACTATTCCACAAAATTGAAACAGATGGATCACTCCCGAATTCCTTCTATGAAGCCACAATTACTCTTATACCTAAACCACACAAAGACCCAACAAAGAAAGAGAACTTCAGACCAATTTCCCTTATGAATATCGACGCAAAAATACTCAATAAAATTCTGGCAAACCGAATCCAAGAGCACATCAAAACAATCATCCACCATGATCAAATAGGCTTCATCCCAGGCATGCAGGGATGGTTTAATATACGGAAAACCATCAACGTGATCCATTATATAAACACACTGAAGGAACAAAACCACATGATCATTTCATTAGACGCTGAGAAAGCATTTGACAAAATTCAACACCCCTTCATGATAAAAGTCCTGGAAAGAATAGGAATTCAAGGCCCATACCTAAACATAGTAAAAGCCATATACAGCAAACCAGTTGCTAACATTAAACTAAATGGAGAGAAACTTGAAGCAATCCCACTAAAATCAGGGACTAGACAAGGCTGCCCAGTCTCTCCCTACTTATTCAATATAGTTCTTGAAGTTCTAGCCAGAGCAATCAGACAACAAAAGGAGGTCAAGGGGATACAGATGGGAAAAGAAGAAGTCAAAATATCACTATTTGCAGATGATATGATACTATATTTAAGTGATCCCAAAAGTTCCACCAGAGAACTACTAAAGCTGATAAACAACTTCAGCCAAGTGGCTGGGTATAAAATTAACTCAAATAAATCAGTAGCCTTCCTCTACACAAAAGAGAAACAAGCCGAGAAAGAAATTAGGGAAACGACACCCTTCATAATAGACCCAAATAATATAAAGTACCTCGGTGTGACTTTAACCAAGCAAGTAAAAGATCTGTACAATAAGAACTTCAAGACACTGAAGAAAGAAACTGAAGAAGACCTCAGAAGATGGAAAGATCTCCCATGCTCATGGATTGGCAGGATTAATATAGTAAAAATGGCCATTTTACCAAAAGCGATCTACAGATTCAATGCAATCCCCATCAAAATACCAATCCAATTCTTCAAAGAGTTAGACAGAACAATTTGCAAATTCATCTGGAATAACAAAAAACCCAGGATAGCTAAAGCTATCCTCAACAATAAAAGGACTTCAGGGGGAATCACTATCCCTGAACTCAAGCAGTATTACAGAGCAATAGTGATAAAAACTGCATGGTATTGGTACAGAGACAGACAGATAGACCAATGGAATAGAATTGAAGACCCAGAAATGAACCCACACACCTATGGTCACTTGATTTTTGACAAAGGAGCCAAAACCATCCAATGGAAAAAAGATAGCATTTTCAGCAAATGGTGCTGGTTCAACTGGAGGTCAACATGTAGAAGAATGCAGATTGATTCATGCTTATCACCCTTTACAAAGCTTAAGTCCAAGTGGATCAAGGACCTCCACATCAAACCTGATACACTCAGACTAACAGAAGAAAAACTAGGGAAGCATCTGGAACACATGGGCACTGGAAAAAATTTCCTGAACAAAACACCAATGGCTTATGCTCTAAGATCAAGAATCGACAAATGGGATCTCATAAAACTGCAAAGCTTCTGTAAGGCAAAGGACACCGTGGTTAGGACAAATCGTCAACCAACAGATTGGGAAAAGATCTTTACCAATCCTACAACAGATAGAGGCCCTATATCCAAAATATACAAAGAACTCAAGAAGTTAGACCGCAGGGAGACAAATAACCCTATTAAAAAATGGGGTTCAGAGCTAAACAAAGAATTCACAGCTGAGGAATGCCGAATGGCTGAGAAACACCTAAAGAAATGTTCAACATCTTTAGTCATAAGGGAAATGCAAATCAAAACAACCCTGAGATTTCACCTCACACCAGTGAGAATGGCTAAGATCAAAAACTCAGGTGACAGCAAATGCTGGCGAGGATGCGGAGAAAGAGGAACACTCCTCCATTGTTGGTGGGATTGCAGACTGGTAAAACCATTCTGGAAATCAGTCTGGAGGATCCTCAGAAAATTGGACATTGAACTGCCTCAGGATCCGGCTATACCTCTCTTGGGCATATACCCAAAAGATGCCCCAACATATAAAAAAGACACGTGCTCCACTATGTTCATCGCAGCCTTATTTATAATAGCCAGAAGCTGGAAAGAACCCAGATGCCCTTCAACAGAGGAATGGATACAGAAAATGTGGTTCATCTACACAATGGAATATTACTCAGGTATCAAAAACAACGGCTTTATGAAATTCGTAGGCAAATGGTTGGAACTGGAAAATATCATCCTGAGTGAGCTAACCCAAACACAGAAAGACATACATGGTATGCACTCACTGATAAGTGGCTATTAGCCCAAATGCTTGAATTACCCTAGATGCCTAGAACAAATGAAACTCAAGACGGATGATCAAAATGTGAATGCTCACTCCTTCTCTAAAAGGGGAAGAAGAATACCCTTGGCAGGGAAGAGAGAGGCAAAGATTAAAACAGAGACTGAAGGAACTCCCATTCAGAGCCTGCCCCACATGTGGCCCATACATATACAGCCACCCAATTAGACAAGATGGATGAAGCAAAGAAGTGCAGACCGACAGGAGCTGGATGTAGATCTCTCCTGAGAGACACAGCCAGAATACAGCAAATACAGAGGCGAATGCCAGCAGCAAACCACTGAACTGAGAATAGGACCCCCGTTGAAGGAATCAGAGAAAGAACTGGAAGAGCTTGAAGGGGCTGGAGACCCCATATGTACAACAATGCCAAGCAACCAGAGCTTCCAGTGACTAAGCCACTACCTAAAGACTATGCATGGACTGACCCTGGACTCTGACCTCATAGGTAGCAATGAATATCCTAGTAAGAGCACCAGTGGAAGGGGAAGCCCTGGGTCCTGCTAAGACTGAACCCCCAGTGAACTAGACTGTTGGGGGAGGGCGGCAATGGGGGGAGGGTTGGGAGGGGAACACCCATAAGGAAGGGGAGGGGGGAGGGGGATGTTTGCCCGGAAACCAAAGAATTATTATTAAGTATTAAATAAATTAAAAAAAATAAAAAATAAAAAATAAAAAAAGGGAAAAAAAGGAAAAGAAGAACACTGCCACAATTTGAAGCCAAATCTGAAGCAAACTTTCATTAAACACTGGCCAGGTCCACATCTGGGTACCCCTAAAATGGACAGAAGTCAAAATTAGCAGGGGCTTGAAATGGTACACTCCATAATTCATCTCATTTACTGTCAGGTCTAATCAGAGGCAAACAAACATCCTAACCTATTTCCTGCTTAGTATCTTCTGCCTACATCCAATCATGGCCAAGCTTACATCCTGATCTATTCCCTGCCTAGTTCTTCCTACCTACGTGCAATGAGGGTCAAGTTTAGATCCTATGGTATTTCCTCCCTATGCGATCCCTACCCACATGTGATCAAGCTCATCCAGTGCAGATGAATCTTAGCTCACAAGATATATTTCTACTGTGTTGGTATCTTCCTCCATTTTTAATCTTTCCGTCCTCCCTTCTTTCCTTCCTTCCTTCTCTCCTTCCTTCCTTCCTTCCTGATTCAACATCTTGCTGTGTAAACCAAGTTAGCCATGAATTGCAAACTTCTTGCTTGCAACAGTTGAGTGCTTCCGTTATATAGGTGTAGCAAAGACCTTGCCAGAATAACATTTTCTTTTTCAATTAATTATTTTATTTCATTTTAGGGAATTTTCTGGTACGTATGTCTGTACATTACATGCAAAACAAGTGCCCAACAGTTCAAAAGAGTGTGTGGAATCTGTTTGAACTTCAAGGACAGTTCTGAACCTCTGTTCCAGAGCTGGGAATGAACCTGGATCTTCAGCAAGATCAGCCAAAGTACTTAACTTATAAGCCTTCTCCACAGACCTAAATTAGTTTTTGAAAGTTTTAAATGATTTATTAAATAATATTCTTGGAGGGGGTATGTGCATCTGAGTATAGGTTCCTGTGTAGAGGAGAAGTGGGTCTCGGATCTTCAGGAGCTATAGTTCCAGGGATTTGTGAGTCAACAAATGAGAGTACTTCAAACTCAAAGTTCAGGAGGAGATCGTTATGTGTCCTTAACTGATAAACCATGTCTCCAGGCATTAGATTTATTTATTTATTTAATGTATATGTATGTGATCACACCACACTTTGCTGTGTCCCCCATCCCCCATTCCCCTCTATTTGTTCTGGAAGTGATGATTCTGTGTTATGAAGGAACTGGGTGTAGACTTCATTTATGGTGTAAGGTAATTGTAACAACCACCCTAAGAGAAGGCAGTGCTACCTTCCTCCATGCTTGTCAACAGAACCACTCTCTGTCCTGGCTGGTCCCATTTTGTTGTACAGGTGAAATAACTATGCAATTCTGTATGGCCTGAACTCAGAGACTCACCTGATTCTGCCTCCTTGTATTAAAGGCATGGACAACCACAACTGGCAGATAGTGAAATGTTTACTATCATTTTACATGAAATGTTTGATGTGTTTCTATCATTTTATCCTATGTTTTAAAGTTATGTTTCCACAGCAGGCATGGTGGCACATGCCTGCAGTTCTCAAATAGGGAGGCAGAACCAGGAAGATTATGACATGTTCTAGATGACTTTGGTTCACATAGTTATTTCTAGGACAGTTAGGACTAAATAATGAGATTCTGTGTTTTAAAAATTACTGTTGGCACGCTAAGGACATGGCTCAGCATTTAGGAGTCCTAGCTGCTCCTCCAAAAAAACAAAAACAAAAACAAAAACAAAAACAAAAACAAAAAAAACCCCCTGGTTCAACATGGTGGCCCAAAACTCCAGGGATCCCCTTACTTCGTGCCCTCATATCTGGCATTAGTTTTGTCCCTACACCTGTGGCTGTGGGCATCCAACTCAGGTTCTCATGTTTAGGCAGCAAGTACTTTACTTACTTAGATGTCTTAATTACTTTCTTTTTGTTGCTGTTTGTTTTAACTTTTAAAATGATTTCTTTATTTCATTTTACAATCATGCATGTTTGCCTACATGAATGTATGTACACCATATACAACCTTGTTATCTGGTAGGCCAGAATGGCATTGGATCCCCTGGAACAGAAGTTATAAATGGTTGTGGGTTCTAGCAGCCAAGGCCAAGTCTTCTGGAAAAGCAATGAGTGTTCCTAAACAATGAACCACCTCTTGTACCTATGTCTTTATCACATTTTCTTTTTTTACTTTTTAATTAATAATACCATTTGTTTACATCTCTAATAATATCCCACTTCCTGGTTACCTATCCACAACCCCCTCCCACATCCACCCTTTCCCCCCCCTTTGCTTTCATGAGGGTGCTCCCCCACCCACCCACCCTCTACTACCACACAGCTCAAGCATCCCTCTATGCTGGGGCATCAAACCTCCACAGGAACAAGGGCCTTTCCTCCCATTGCGGTGAGGCAAAGCCATCTTCTGGTACATATGTATCTGGAGTCATGGATCTCTCCCTGTACAGTTCTTGGTTGGCGGTCTAGTCTCTGGGAACACTGGGTGTCCAGCCACCCATTATTGTTCTTTCTATGGGTTTGCAATCCCCCTCTGCTTTTCTAGTGGTCCTGCAGCTCCCCCGGGGGGGTCTCAGAGTTCAATTTGGTGGTTGACTACAAGCATCCACATCTGCATGGGTCAGTTGCTGACCAGACCTCCCAAGGAGCAGCCACACCAGGTTCCTGTCAGCAAGTGCCTCTTAACCACAGCAATAGCCCAGTGTTTGGTGTCTGCAGACAGGATGGATCCCCACATGGGGCAATATCCAGGTGGCTCTAACTTCAGTCTTTGCTCCATCTGTTGTCCCTTTTCTTCCTTTGGACAAAAACACTTCTAGGTTAAAACTTTGAGATAGGTGGATGCCCCTCCTTGACCAGGGCCATGCCTATCTTCTGGAGGTGGTCTCTACAGGTTTTATATCCCCCTTCTCTGCACATTTGGGCTAAAGTCACCCTGTTGTGTCCTGGGGGCCTCTCTTTTCCCTGGTGTCTAGGACACTCCAGTGACTATCCTCAGTTCTTCACCCCCCACTGCTATATATTTTTATTTGATTTCTTGACCTTTTCTACCTCCCTCTCATCCCCTCCACTACAGTATAGTGCAACCTTATTTCCTCCTCCTCCTCTGTCCCTCCCAGGGCCTCCTCCCCCTCCACCTCTCAGCATGATCCTGTTCAACCATCAGGATCCTCCTAAACTCCATATTGTCGGTAGGTTGAATCATTGTCATTGTGAGCCTTTGGTCTAATATCCACCTATTATTGAGTATATCCCATGTGTGTTCTATTGTGACTGGGCTACCTCACTCAGGATGATATTTTTTAGATCCATTCATTTGCCTGCAAATTTCTGAAAGTTGTTGTTTTTAGTTGCTGAGTAGTAATCTATAGTGTGTACCACATTTTTGGTATTCATTCTTCTGTTGAGAGAAATCTGGATTGTTTCCAACTTCTGGCTATTATAAATGAGACTGCTATGAAAATAATAGATCATATGTCCTTGTTATATGTTAGAACATATTTTAGGTATATGATCAGGAGTGGTATAGCTGGGTCTTCAGGTAGAACTATCTCCAATGTTCTGAGAAACCCTCATACTGATTTCTAGAGTGGTTATACCAGCTTGCAACCCCACCAACAATGGAGGAGTGTTCCTCTTTTTACACATCCTCACCAGCATCTGCTGTCACCTGAGTTTTTATCTTAGCAATTCTGACTAGTGTGAGGTGGAATCTCAGGGTTGTTTTGATTTGCATTTCCCTGATGACTAAGGATGTTGAACATTTCTTTTTTTTTTTAAAGATTTATTTATTTATTATATATAAGTACACTGTAGCTGTCTTCAGATACACCAGAAGAGGGCATCAGATCTCTTTACAGATGGTTGTGAGCCACCATGTGGTTGCTGGGAATTGAACTCATGACCTCTGGAAGAGCAGTCGGGTGCTCTTAACCGCTGAGCCATCTCTCCAGCCCTGAACATTTCTTTTAGGTGCTTCTGAGCCATTCAATATTCCTGAGCTGAGAATTCTTTGTTTAGCTCAGTACCCCGTTTTTTTTTTTTTTTTTTTTTTTTTTTTTGTAAGGTTATTTGATTCTCTGGAGTCTAACTTCTTGAGTACTTTGCATATATTGGATATTAGCCCTCTATCACAAATAGGGTTGGTAAAGATCTTTTTCCTAACCCTGTATTGCTGTTTTGTCCTATTGATAGAGTCATTTATTTTACAGAACTTTTTCAAATTTATAAGGTCCCATTTGTCAATTGCTGATCTCAAAGCATAAGCCATTGATATTCTGTTCAAGAAGATTTCCCCTTTGCCCAAATATTCAAGGCTCTTACCCATGTTCTCTTCTATTAGAATCAACATGTCTTGTTTTATGTGGCGGTCCTTGATCCTCTTGGACTTGAGTTTTTACAAAAAGATAAGGATGAGTCAATTTGCATTCTTCTACATGAAGACCACCAGTTAAACCAGCAACATTTGGTCAAAAGACTGTCTTTTTTCCACTGGATAGTTTTAGGTTCTTTGTCAAGGATCAAGTGACCATAGGTGAGTGGGTTCATTTCTGGGTCTTTGTAATGCCCACCTCGTCCAGCAAGGAAGACGCAACACTGTCGGTTTCTTCTCAACAGCCTTTATTGCAGGAACACCTCATTGTTGATACGGGGACCCTGAGCAACAAAGGCACTAGCCTTATATACAAACAGGCTATGGCTGTGTATTTGTCCTCTAGGGATTGGTGGAGCATGAAATACCTCATTAGCATGAATATCACCCCGGCCTTGTAGATGCCGGAGGTATGCCAACACATGCGCTGTAAGGTTGTTTACCACAAACGACCACCGGATGTCAGTGCCATCTTTTTATCTATATGTGCCGCTTACTACAGGTCTTCATTGTATTCCATCCATGTTCCTGTCTCTGTACAAATACCATGCAGTTTACATAACTATTGCTTTATATTATAGCCTATGGTCAGGGATGGTGATTCCCCCCCAGAAGTTCTTCTATCGTTGGCAATATTTTTTGCTATCCTGTGTGGTTTGTTATTCCAAATGGATTTGCAAATTTGTATTTCTAACTCTATGAAGAATTGAATTGGAGAGTTGATGGGGATTGCATTGAACCTGTAGATGGCTTTTCGTTAGATGGCCATTTTTACTTTATTAATCATGCCAATATAGCATGAGCATGAAAGATCTTTCCGTCTTCTGAGGTCTTCAATTTCTTTATTCAGGGATTTGAAATTCTTTTCATAGAGAATCCCTTGCTTGATAAGAATCACACCAAGATATTTTATATTGTTTGTCACTACTGTGAAGGGGGTCGTTTCTCTAAATTCTTTCTCTGTTTATCTTTTCAGTAGAGAAAGGTTACTGATTTGTGTGAGTTAATTTTATATCCAGCCACTTTGCTGAAGTTGTTTATCAGGTTTAGTAGTTCTCTGGTGGAACTTTTGGGGCCACTTAAGTATATTATCATATCATCTGCAAGTAGTGATATTTTGACTTCTTTCTTTCCAATTTATATCCCTTTGACCTCATTTTTCAGTCTGATTGCTTTGGCTAGGACTTTGAGTACTATATTGAATAAGTACGGAGAGAGTGGGTAACATTGTCTTGACCCTGATTTTAGAGGGATTGCTTCAAGTTTCTCTCCATTTAGTGTAATGTTGGCTACTGATTTGCTTTTACTATGTTTAGATATGAGCCTTAAATTGCTGATCTTTCCAAGACTTTTATTGTGAAAGGGTGTTGAATTTTGTCAAATGCTTTCGCAGCATCTAATGAAATGATCATGTGTTTTTCCCCTTTGAGCTTGTTTATATAGTGGATTATGCTGATGGATTTCTGTATATTGAACCACCCCCGCATCCCTGGGATGATGGATGATCGTTCTGATGTGTTTTTGGATTTGGTTTGTGAGAATTTTATGAAGTATTTTTGTGATATTGTTATTGTTTCTATTTCCATTTTTAGATCTAGAATGGCTTTGTTCAATTCCTTCACCTGCTTGTTTGTATTTTTCCTGTAACTCTTTAAGAAATTTTTGTGTTTTTCTTAGGAGCTCCCACAGATCCACCTGAATGCCATTTCCTTGTACTGCCTGGGACAATAAAGGCACCTTCCTCCAGACACCTCATTTGACTGAAGACTCCCAAGACATGCTGAGACCCACAGAGCACAGACTTGGGACCTTCCAGCTACAGATGAACACTTTTGCCAAAGCCAAATGGCTACTGAACTTAGGGTAGGTTAAATGTTAGTAAGGAGAACATGATGTCTAGCTAGATTAATCAAATGTTGTTTAAAACCAATGTTAATACCCTCACAAATTGTACAACCCACAGAACAATTACTTGCTTCAATGATCTGTTGTCTTCCCAACATGCACCCTCATCCCTTCTTACCCTTCTGGCTTAGTTGTGCTACCCCTCTGACCTGTGTAGCATTTTTCTTTTGCCATTTCCACCCCACCCCAAATTTTCCCTACAAATGACACAATCACTCTAGTGATGCCTTTAAAAAAAAGTAATAGGGGAATATTTGGGACCTTGAATGGTACCTTGGTTCCCAGTTGAGCTAAGGCTTGAAACTCTGGTGACCCTGAAGGGATGGTAGGCATTTCACCTGACTCCTGGGAATCCAGGCCCCTGTTACTAGCCACAGCCCTCCATAGATTTGTGGCCATCAGTCATGTAAGGGCAACACCCCAACCCCCTCCACATGTAGAGAATGTGACCACAGGTCACATAGGCTTAAGACATATTTCCAGTATAATAAGGTACCTAAAGTCCTGGAGGTTTAGCCTATGAAATTTCTTTTCCAGACACTCCTCTCTGCAAAAGGTATTTAATCTCAGGCCCACCATGAGAAGTGTGGTACGATTTTACTCATCTACCTTCCACCATAACAATAGATGTCTTACAAACATGGACTGCCTCTTATCATTGAAATCTGCCGTGAGAAGAGGTAGAGAAGCCCTTCAACTACAAAGCCACTGTCTAATCTCCCATAGAAGTCCTCTCTGAACTCTCAGTCATGGCTGCCACAGCTACCAAGCTCAAGCCCGACACCATCATCCCAAGAACTATCCCCGATTGACCAGCCAGAGCTTCCCCTCTTTCCCCCTTGGCCCCAGGCTAGATCCAGCCCGCAGACCACCACTCTGTTCTAGCTCTTCCATAGCTTCCAGCAGCACATGGATGCCCAGGAGCCTGAGAACCAGCTGGCCTTGGCCTCCTTTCAGGGACCCCAGATTCAGCTCTGGCCGTGTCCCATGCTGCAGACTGTGCTTCTCCACCCCTGAAGTGGTGTCCTGCAGCTTCTCTACAGCCCAACACCCTCCTGGTGATAGCACGGGATAAGCATAGTCAACTTCATGCATCCTGCCTCCTTGAGTGGCTATGCCCTGTGGCAGAGCAGAAGCAGAACTCCACATAACCCTATAGCCATAGTTGGTCTGAACTCAAAGAGATTCACCTGACTGTGCCTCTAAGATATTTTACTAAAGGCATGTGCTACCACGACAGCCTAGTGCAAGTGCAGTATTTTACATGAGTTTTGATGTGCATATATCATTTTATTCTGCATTTTAAAAACTTATGTTTTCATGGGAGACATTTTATCACATGCCTATAATTCTACCTTTGGGAGGCAGAGGCAGGAAGATTTCAAGAAGTTCTAGAAAAGATTTTTTTTCACATAGTGTTTTCAGTCCAACCCTTCAAATACTGTGATGAGATTCTATGTTTTAAAAATTAAAGTACTCAGCCTGAGCCCATTTTTCCAGTCTGCACCTCTACTTGAAATGGTAATAGACCAGTGTGACTCCCCCTCCTCCATGGGACCCCACCACCTGCCTTTTTCCAAGAAAGTCTGCTATAACCAGGAACATGGCTAAGATCCCTGGCCCTATAACGACACCAGCTGGGACCCTGAGAAAGCCCAGCAGAAGAGGAATACATCTTTCCTTCCTGTCCCTATCATCCTTTCAGTCTGCACCTCCATCTAAACCCATGGAAGATCAATTTGCCTGCCCCCAGACCACAAAGACAGCCTGTCTTCCATGAGTTCTTAACTAACTAGGGATTCGGGGAAACGGGAAAATATAAGCCTTTCTTTTTTTATTTTTTATTCTTTCATCTTTATTAACTTGGATATTTCTTTTTTTTATCTTTTAGAAAAAAATTATACAATTTATTTTGATGTTATTCTTCCTCCCCTAACTCTTCCAAGATCTTTCACAGCTCAACTCCACATTCTCTCTCTCTCTCTCTCTCTCTCTCTCTCTCTCTCTCTCTCTCTCTCACACACACACACACACACACACACACACACACACACACACACACACAAGCACACGGGGGGGAGGGGGAGAAAGAAAGAGAGAATGATAAATATCCTTTAAACATCTCCAGAAAATAAAATAGGAAAGCAAACTACTTTATCTTATAAAGTTATTCTAACATAGTGCCAAAAACCTTATGGAAAACTTATTAACAGATGAGTTCTTCCATATGAAAACTCAACTTCTATATGACTAGAGAGAAATCATCAATAATATTAATGTTCAGTTTTAAAAAGTGTGTACAGTCCATAAAGAATACTTGGAAATCACTAATAAAATTTATTATTCTAATGATAAAAATGGAAAAAATAGTTGAATAAAGACAGATGAAAAGAAAGGTCCAGCATAGAAAGTTGTTTAACCACAATAAAAATTAAAAAAAAATGCTGGATACAATCACAGGAATTTTTTTTATATTAACTATTTTAAAATTTAACGTGAGCTTCTACTAATCTCAATATTTTGTAGAAGATAAAAAATGATGCCACCTGGATCCTCAAGGCCTTTTACATCCTACCAAAAGGCAAATGCTACAGGTAATTTTAAATATATTTTAAAGTAATGCTCATATGTCATGTCTGCCTCTTTTAAGGACAGCATTATTTTATAGCTACATTTTAATGACCCAAAACATGTTCTTACTAATGGAATTTCTCTTTTTTTTATTAACTTAAGTATTTCTTATTTACTTTTCGAGTGTTAGTCCCTTTCCCAGTTTCTGGGCCAACATCCCCCTAACCCCTCCCCCTCACCTTCTTTATGGGTGTTCCCCTCCCCATCCTGCCCCATTGTCTCCATACCCCCAACAATAACGTTCTCTGGGGGTTCAGTCTTAGCAGGACCAAGGGCTTCCCCTTCCACTGGTGCTCTTATTAGGATATTCATTGCTACCTATGAGGTCAGAGTCCAGGGTCAGTCCATGTATAGTCTTTAGGTAGTGGCTTAGTCCCTGGAAGCTCTAGTTGCTTGGCATTGTTGTTCATAAGGGGTCTCGAGCCCCTTCAAGCTCTTCCAGTTCTTTCTCTGATTTCTTCAACGGGGGTCCTATTCTCAGTTCAGTGGTTTGCTGCTGGCATTCGCCTCTGTATTTGCTGTATTCTGGCTGTGTCTCTCAGGAGAGATTTACATCCAGCTCCTGTCGACCTGCACTTCTTTGCTTCATCCATCTAGTCTAATTGGGTGGCTGTATATGTATGGGCCACATGTGGGGCAGGCTCTGAATAGGTGTTCCTTCTGTCTCTGTTTTAATCTTTGCCTCTCTATTACCTGCCAAGGGTATTCTTGTTCCCCTTTTAGAGAAGGAGTGAAGCATTCACATTTCGATCATCCATCTTGAGTTTCATATGTTCCATGCATCTGGGGTAATTCAAGCATTTGGGCTAAAAGCCACTTATCAATGAGTGCATACCATGTGTGTTCTTCTGTGATTGGGTTACCTCACTCAGGATGATATTTTCTAGATCCATCCATTTGCCTATGAATTTCATAAAGTCATTGTTTTTGATAGCTGAGTAATATACCATTGTGTAGATGTACCACATTTTCTGTATCCATTCCTCTGTTGAAGGGCATCTGGGTTCTTTCCAGCTTCTGGCTATTATAAAGAAGGCTGCTATAAACATAGTGGAGCATGTGTCTTTTTTTATATGTTGGGACACCTTTTGGCTATATGCCCAAGAGAGGTATAGCTGGGTGCTCAGGTAGTTCAATGTCCAATGTTCTGAGGAACCTCCAGACTGATTTCCAGAATGGTTGTACCAGTCTGCAATCCCACCAACAATGGAGGAGTGTTCCTCTTTCTCCACATCCTCGCCAGCATTTGCTGTACCTGAGTTTTTGATCTTAGCCATTCTCACTGGTGTGAGGTGAAATCTCAGGGTTGTTTTGATTTGCATTTCCCTTATGACTAAAGATGTTAAACATTTCTTTAGGTGTTTCTCGGCCATTCAGCATTCCTCAGCTGTGAATTCTTTGTTTAGTTCTGAACCCCATTTTTAATAGGGTTATTTGTTTCCCTGCAGTTTACCTTCTTGAGTTCCTTGTATATTTTGGATATAAGGCCTCTATCTGTTGTAGGATTGGTAAAGATCTTTTCCCAATCTGTTGGTTGCCGTTTTGTCCTAACCACAGTGTCCTTTGCCTTACAGAAGCTTTGCAGTTTTATGAGATCCCATTTGTCGATTCTTGATCTTAGAGCATAAGCCATTGGTGTTTTGTTCAGGAAATTTATTCCAGTGCCCATGTGTTCGAGATGCCGCCCTAGTTTTTCTTCTATTGAGTTTGAGTGTATCTGGTTTGATGTGGAGGTTCTTGATCCACTTGGACTTAAGCTTTGTACAGGGTGATAAGCATGGATCGATTTCCAGTCTTCTACATGTTGACCTCCAGTTGAACCAGCAGCATTTACTGAAAATGCTATCTTTTTTCCATTGGATGGTTTTGGCTCCTTTGTCAAAAATCAAGTGACCATACGTGTGTGGGTTCATTTCTGGGTCTTCAATTCTGTTCCATTGGTCTATCTGTCTGTCTCTGTACCAATACCATGCCGTTTTTATCACTATTGCTCTGTAATACTGCTTGAGTTCAGGGATAGTGATTCCCCCTGAAGTCCTTTTATTGTTGAGGATAGTTTTAGCTATCCTGGGTTTTTTGTTATTCCAGATGAATTTGCAAATTGTTCTGTCTAACTCTTTGAAGAATTGGATTGGTATTTTGATGGGGACTGCGTTGAATCTGTAGATCGCTTTTGGTAGAATGGCCATTTTTACTATATTAATCCTGCCAATCCATGAGCATGGGAGATCTTTCCATCTTCTGAGGTCTTCTTCAATTTCTTTCTTCAGAGTCTTGAAGTTGTTATTGTACAGATCTTTTACTTGCTTGGTTAAAGTCACACCGAGGTACTTTATATTATTTGGGTCGATTATGAAGGGTGTCATTTTCCTAATTTTTTCTCAGCTTGTTTCTCTTTTGTGTAGCGGAAGGCTACTGATTTATTTGAGTTAAGTTTATACCCAGCCACTTTGCTGAAGTTGTTTATCAGCTTTAGTAGTTCTCTGGTGGAACTTTTGGGATCACTTAAATATACTATCGTATCATCTGCAAATAGTGATATTTTGACTACTTCTTTTTCCAATCTGTATCCCCTTGATTTCCTTTTGTTGTCTGATTGCTCTGGCTAGAACTTCAAGAACTGTATTGAATAAGTAGGGAGAGACTGGGCAGCCTTGTCTAGTCCCTGATTTTAGTGGGATTGCTTCAAGTTTCTCTCCATTTAGTTTAATGTTAGCAACTGGTTTGCTGTATATGGCTTTTACTATGTTTAGGTATGGGCCTTGAATTCCTATTCTTTCCAGGACTTTTATCATGAAGGGGTGTTGAATTTTGTCAAATGCTTTCTCAGCATCTAATGAAATGATCATGTGGTTTTTATCTTTCAGTTTGTTTATATAATGGATCACGTTGATGGTTTTCTGTATATTAAACCATCCCTGCATGCCTGGGATGAAGCCTACTTGGTCATGGTGGATGATTGTTTTGATGTGCTCTTGGATTCAGTTTGCCAGAATTTTATTGAGTATTTTTGCGTCGATATTCATAAGGGAAATTGGTCTGAAGTTCTCTTTCGTTGTTGGGTCTTTGTGTGGTTGAGGTATAAGAGTAATTGTGGCTTCATAGAAGGAATTCGGTAGTGATCCATCTGTTTCAATTTTGTGGAATACTTTGGATAGTATTGGTATGAGGTCTTCTATGAAGGTCTGATAGAATTCTGCACTTAACCCGTCTGGACCTGGTCTCTTTTTCGTTGGGAGACCTTTAATGACTGCTTCTATTTCCTTAGGAGTTATGGGGTTGTTTAACTGGTTTATCTGTTCCTGATTTAACTTCGGTACCTGGTATCTGTCTAGGAAATTGTCCATTTCCTGCAGATTTTCAAGTTTTGTTGAATATAGGCTTTTATAGTAAGATTCTTTTATAAAAGATTCTTCCTTCTTTTTGTTCTAGAGCTTTTAGGGGTGCTGTCAAGCTGGTGACATATGTTCTCTCCTGTTTCTTTCTGCAGGCACTCAGAGCTATGAGTTTTCCTCTTAGCACAGCTTTCATTGTGTCCCATAAGTTTGGGTATGTTGTACCTTCATTTTCATTAAATTCTGTTTAATTTCTGTTTCCATGATCTGTCCATTGATGAGAGTGGGGTGTTGAAATCTCCTACTATTATTGTGTGAGGTACAATGTGTGTTTTGAACTTTAGTAAGGTTTCTTTTACATATGTAGGTGCCCTTGTATTTGGGGCATAGATATTTAGGATTGAGAATTCATCTTGGTGGATTTTTCCTTTGATGACTATGAAGTGTCCTTCCTTATCTTTTTTGATGACTTTTAGTTGAAAATTGATTTTATTTGATATTAGAATGGCTACTCCAGCTTGCTTCTTCCAACCATTTGCTTGGAAAGTTGTTTTCCAGCCTTTCACTCTGAGGTAGTGTCTGTCTTTGTCTCTGAGGTGTGTTTCCTGTAGGCAGCAGAATGCAGGGTCCTCGTTGCGTATCCGGTTTGTTAATCTATGTCTTTTTATTGGGGAGTTGAGACCATTGACGTTGAGAGATATTAAGGAATAGTGATTATTGCTTCCTGTTATATTCATATTTGGATGTGAGGTTATGTTTGTGTGCTTTTCTTCTCTTTGTTTTGTTGCCAAGACGATTAGTTTCTTGCTTTTTCTAGGGTGTAGCTTGCCTCCTTATGTTGGGCTTTACCATGTATTATCCTTTGTAGCACTGGATTTGTAGAAAGATATTGTGTAAATTTGGTTTTGTCATGGAATATCTTGCATTCTCCATATATGTTCATTGAGAGTTTTGCAGGAGTGGCCTGGCATTTGTGTTCTCTTAGGGACTGTATGAGATCTGTCCAGGATCTTCTTGCTTTCATAGTCTCTGGCAAAAAGTCTGGTGTGATTATGATAGGTCTGCCTTTATATGTTACTTGACCTTTTTCCCTTACTGCTTTTAATATTCTTTCTTTATTTTGTGCGTTTGGTGTTTTGACTATTATGTGTCGGGAGGTGTTTCTTTTCTGGTCCAATCTGTTTGGAGTTCTGTCGGCTTCTTGTATGCTTATGGGCATCTCTTTTTTTAGGTTAGGGAAGTTTTCATCTATGGTTTTGTTGAAGATATTTATTGGTCCTTTGAGCTGGGAGTCTTCACTCTCTTCTATACCTATTATCCTTAGGTTTGATCTTCTCATTGAGTCCTGGATTTCCTTTATGCTTTGGACCAGTAGTTTTTTCTGCTTTACATTATCTTTGACAGTTGAGTCAATGATTTCTATGGAATCTTCTGCTCCTGAGAGATTCTTTCTTCTATCTCTTGTATTCTGTTGGTGATGCTTGTATCTACGGCTCCTTGTCTCTTCCTTTGGTTTTCTATATCCAGGGTTGTTTCCATGTGTTCTTTCTTGATTGCTTCTATTTCCATTTTTAAGTCCTTCAACTGTTTGTGTTTTCCTGGAATTCTTTCAGGAATTTTTGTGATTCCTCTCTGTAGGCTTCTACTTGTTCATTTATGTTTTCCTGCCTTTCTCTAAGGGAGTTCTTCATGTCTTTCTTGAAGTCCTCCAGCATCTTGATCAAATATGATTTTGAAACTAGATCTTGCTTTTCTGGTGTGTTTGGATATTCCGTGTTTGCTTTGGTGGGAGAATTGGGCTCTGATGAGCCATGTAGTCTTGGTTTCTGTTGCTTGGGTTCCTGCACTTGCCTCTCGCCATCAGATTATCTCTAGTGTTACTTTGTTCTGTCATTTCTGATAGTCGCTAGTTCTATAAGCCTTTGTTTCAGGAGTGCTGTAGACCTGTTCTCCTGTTTTCTTTGATCCAGTTATGGGAACAGAGTGTTCTGCTTTCGGGCTTGTAGTTTTTCCTATCTACAGGTCTTCAGCTGTTCCTGTGGGCCCATGCCCTGAGTTCACCAGGCAGGTCACTTGGAGCAGAAAAGTTGGTCTTACCTGTGTTCCCGAGGCTCAAGTTTGCTCGTGGGGTGTTGCTTATGAGCTCTCCGAGGGGGCAGCAACCAGGAAGATCAGCCCCGCCCTCTCCGGGAGCCCCGTGCACCAGAATCCCAGATGGTGTTTGGTGTTTTCCTCTGGAGTCAGAGATGTGGACAGATTGTAGTCTCTTCTGGTTTCCCAGCTGTGTCTGCCTCTCTGAAGGTTTAGCTCTCCCTTCCACGGGATTTGGGTGCAGAGAACTGTTTATCTGGTCGGTCCCTTCAGGTTCCGGCAGTGTCTCAGAGGCAGTGGATTTCCTGCTCCTGTGCCCTTATCCAAGGGAACCCAGAGGCCGTATACAGTTTCCTCTTGGGCCAGGGATGTGGGCAGGGGTGGGCAGTATTGGTGGTCTCTTCCGCTCTGCAGTCTCAGGAGTGCCCACCTGTCCGGGCGGTGAGCTCTCTCTCCCACGGGGTTTGGGAGCAGTGAGCTGGAGGCAGGGAGTGCGAGATTGGGCTGGGTATTTCTTATTTACATTTCAATTGTTATTGCCTTTCCCAGTTTCCAGGCCAACATCCCCTAACCCCTACAACCCCCCTTCTCTATGGATGCTCCCCTCCCCATCCTCCCCCCATTACTGCCCTCCCCCAACAATCACATTCACTGAGGGTTCAGTCTTGACAGGACCACTGGCTTCCCCTTCCACTGGTGCTCTTACAAGGCTATTCATTGCTACCTATGAATTGC
This sequence comes from Rattus norvegicus, assembly GCF_021556685.1. Lineage (NCBI taxonomy): Eukaryota > Metazoa > Chordata > Mammalia > Rodentia > Muridae > Rattus > Rattus norvegicus. The sequence continues at coordinate 140,984,108 of NC_141538.1, forward strand.
TACCAGCGTCAATCCATGTATATTCTTTGGGTAGTGGCTTAGTCCTTGGAAGCTCTGGTTGGTTGGCATTGTTGTTCAAATGGGGTCTCAAGCCCATTCAAGCTCTTTAAGTCCTTTCTAAGATTCCTTCAACGGAGGTCCCATTCTCAGCTCAGTGGTTTAATGATGGCATTCGCCTCTGTATTTGCTGTATTCTGGCTGTGTCTCTCAGGACAGATCTACATCTGGTTCCTGTCGGCCTGCACTACTTTGCTTCATCCATCTTATCTAGTTTGGTGGCTGTATATGTATGGGCCATATGTGGGGCAGGCTCTGAATGGGTGTTCCTTCTGCCCTTGTTCTAAACTTTGACTCCCTATTCCCTCCCTATCTTGTTGATTTTCTCAAAGAACCAACTTTTGTTTCTGTTGATTTTTTGTATAGTCTTTTTGTTTCTACTTGGTTGATTTCAGCTCTGAGTTTGATTATTTCCTGCTTTCTACTCTCCTGGGTGTATTTGCTTCTTTTTGTTCTAGAGCTTTTAGGTGTGATATATGCTCTCTCCTGTTTCTTTGTGCAGGCACTCATAGCTATGAGTTTTCCTCTTAGCACAGTTTTCCTTTTGTCCCACAAGTTTGGGTATGTTGTACCTTCATTTTCATTAAAATTCTAAGAAGTCTTTAATTTCTTTCTTTATTTCTTCCTTGACCAGGTTATCATTGAGTAAAGCATTGTTCAACTTCCATGTATATGTGGGCTTTCATCCCTTATTGTTGTTGAAGACCAGCTTTAGCCTGTGGTGGTCTGATAGGACGCATGGGATTAGTCTCTCTCTTCTTCTGAGTGCTTGGTCTGTCTGCATTACTCCTACTGTTATTTGAGATTTCCTTTATTTCCATATAGTATGTTTCCACACAGATCGAAATTTCCCTAAGAGAGAAGTATTCACAGTCTGCTTCATCCTCTGTTGGAGCAGGTGCTTTGAGGTAACTGTATGAAGGACATGCAGCTGCCCAAACGATTTCTAGTCAGTATGAAGGAATGAAAGTATGAGTGTGCTGCCCATCTCTGTAGGAATAGGCTGGCCTAACTCGGAGATTCTTCAGGTTAATGCCACAGCTGCTAGGACTTTAACAAACACTACATAAATCCCAGCAGTGCACAACTCTCCCTGAGTGCTCATCAAAGACACCTGGCTACATTCTCTCTAGGCCATAATGGGACCAAAATTCTAAAACTTTGCCTTTACAATTCTGGCTTTGCTAATATAAACCCATGGAGATATAGAAAAAGTGTTCCATCTCCTGTACTCAACTACCCCTTACACAACTATCTTATAAAAGAGTCCAACTGGTATCTTTGGAAATTCTGACTGTGGATCCAGAATTGCTGGTCCCACGGCATCACCATGACAAGATAGAAGACAAAGGGGAACCACCAGGATCCAGGTAATACCATCTTATCTCAGTGACAGCAACAAGTACTTGCATCCCTGGATGGCAATCAAATTTCTTATAGAGACCAATGTGACCATGCCTCTGACAGGTAACACAACCTGAACATTTCTTGCATAAAAAGCATTGCTGACACAAATTATTCAGTGGTGATCACAGACCAGAACCTGCTCTTCTGTTCTTTAACTGATCTTATGAAATGCTCCCATTTCATATATAAGGACATTGTGGTAACAATTTTATTGTTTTCAAGAGATTAGACTGTGCCTCCTCTCAGAGAGGTGTCTTAGTAGAAAAGAACTCTCTATTCTTACAACTGTCTGACAGTTAGAATTATTTTTATTCCATTAGTTTGCACCCCATCCAAATAGAAGTACTAAAACTTTGCCCCTTTTGTTCAAGTAACCCCTACCATAAGGGCTGCCACATTGGCATCAATCAGAATCTTCCTCAGAAAGAACTTCTGTTACTACACTCCCGACAATTATATATCCGTGAGTCTCCTTCACAACTGCTTGACCAAGGTCTTACAAATTCCAGGAAACTCACATGACCAAAAGAATACTAGTTGGGTCCAACATTTACCTCAACAAACATCAATATCCTCATTCTCATTCTCTCTGTGTCTCTCTGTCTCTCTCTCTCCTCTCTCATTTCCTGTCTCCCACTCTCTCATGTTCTCTGTCTCTTGTCTCTTCCTTCCTTTCCGTTGCTCACTCTATTCCCTGTATCTCTATTTCTGTCTGAATCTCCCCCTCTCTCTTCTTTGTTAATCTCTATCTCTATCCATCTCTCTGGTGACATTGACTGGTCTTAATCTATCCATGTACATAGGCTGACCTGAAAGGCACAGAAATTCCCCTGCATCCTGCTCCTGGTTGCTTAGATCATTCAGTTGATCCTTCTCCATTGACACTATAAAACACCTTATATTTTGGCCACTTAGCCTAAGAACTTGGCTTCTTGTCCTTAACCTTACCTGAAATTTGTTCTCCCCACAGCTGAGAACTATTTCCATTGTCCATCTCCTTCTGACTAGCAACCCACTGCAACAGCCAAAGTTTCTTCAATGACTCCAACAGATGAAATGCTCAACACCAAGATGTGCACTGGGTATCTCTGTCTGCCTCATGCACTCTTCACAGATCCCTGACCACTGGATGATTCTCCTCAGTCTTATCACAAGCTCCTTTGCCAGGCAAATTACCCAGAGTCCTCTGACTGCTGGGTCTGTCTGTCTACCCAGACCTAAAAGTCCATATCTTTCCCTACTCTCCAGTCTACCACAATACTCTCCATAATGAGACTCCACCAAACCCATTTCTTCCAGTGCATGATTTCTTTCTGACCTTGACAGATTCCTTAAACTTCCCCTCACATTCCATTCCTCTTTCTCTCTGCAGCCTGATCTGCAGGCTAGCACTTTCTTATTGCTCATTTACTCTACTGTATCATTCTCATCCATTTGTGCCTCATTGCTGTTAAGTACATAGAACTGTTCAATGTTGTATAAAATCAGCCCCATTTCCTCTCTTGGGCCAACTCTCCCTAAACTGTCTTCTCCTCTGAATGACTGCTTTGCATTCCATCCTTCTGCTAAACCCCTCCTTCCAAATGTTTGTGAAAAATCTAGTCTAAGCTGAGTATAGTGGTTCATGCCTTTGATGTAGCACTTGAAATGCAGGAGGGGGTAATTCTGAGTTTTGGACCAGTCTGTCTAAATGAGTTCCAAGATAAGCTAGAAGTATAGAGACCCTATATCAAAAAATTGAGCTGGGTTTGGTGTCCCAATCTATAATCCCTGCATTTTTCTTGTCAGAGGCAGGAGGAGCAAGAGTTGACGGTCATGGACACTTACATAGAGGATTTTAGGACAACCTGGGCCTGCTAAGACTTATCAGGTTCCCTTTCTACCTTTTGCCTTACATAGAGTCTCCCAGTAAACCCAGAAATTGTGATTTGATTACACTGTCTAGCCAGCAACCCCTAGGGATTCCTTGTCTTTGTTTCTTCTGCACTGGTATTCAGGTTCATTTCCCTACATGTGTTCAGGTTCTCAGGCTTATGCAAGAAGTACTTTAATGACAGAACTGCCTATCTAGTCCTGACCTACTTTTCTTTGCTTTGTCTTTATTACATTTTAAATTTTATTTATTTGATTTTATGTATATGCATGTTTATGTACATGTATGTATAAACTCCATATGCAAGCTTTGTACCCACAAGGATAGACAAGAGCATTGGCTCTCTAAGAACTCAAGTTACAGATGGCTGGGGGTTCTGGCAGTCAAGGTATTCTGGAAAAGCAGTGACTATGTTTAACCAAGGAACAATATCTTAGTCTTATCTTTTTCTTATATTTATGTATTTATTTTGTGTGCATATAAACATTGTGGGGTCATACATGTGTCAGGGTACATGTAGGTGAGCAGATGACAATGTTCAGAAGTATATTCTCTTTTCCTACAATGTTTTTAGAAAGGATGAGATTCAGGGCCTCAGGTTTGATAGACAGCACTTTAATCACCTGACCCATTGCACTGACCTACAGATTTTCTTTTTTCTTAGTTTTGTTGTTGTTTTTGTTTGGGCTTTTGTTTGTTTATTTGTTTCATTGTTTGTTTTCTGCATTTTGTCTTATAGATTCTCTTTGTAGTCCTGGCTGTCCTTGAACTTGCTATGTAGACCAAGTTAGTCTCCAACTCATAGTAATCCACTTTCCCCTGCCTCATGAACACAGAGACTAAGGTGTGTGTGGGCCATCCTCACAGGCCTTCCCCACTCCCTCCCTTATAAAGGCAGTGTAGCAGGATCTCACTGTACCATGAATACATCCTTCTTGCAGATTTGATAAATATTTTCAAGATTTTCCAGGAAAAAATTTTGATCAGGTAACTGAGATAGTGACTCTACAATGAGTGAATCTGGCCACAAAATACACAATGTAATAAAGAGGGAAAGCATGGAGGACAAGAGTCTGGCCGTAAGCCAGATTGCAGCATACTTAGGAAGAAGTCATGTTTTTACATGTATCTACTACACCCAAGACATGCCTGTCTGTGACAGTCTGGAAACCCTGACTAGAGCTCTAACAACCAACTTCCTCTTCCTTTCACTAGCTAAAGATTCCTCCTCTGTAACCTCATCTTTACTCATTGGAATCCAATCTTTTCTTCAAGATCCAGAGCAAACACCCTGCCATGACTAGTACTGGAGGAAAATCCAGTCTCCCTTCCACAGTTGCAACCCAAGGTAGAGTCTTATCTTCCTTACATAGAGAATTTTCTTCTAAGTACAGCACAAGAAGACTTGTTATCTCAGTAGACCCAACCTAATGTCTCACATGGACACACACTGAAATGAAAATGCTTAGTGGTTAAGGCAGCTCCAACCAAGTACTATGTCCTGACTTCAATCCCCAGAAGTGTGAAATTTGAGAAGCCCTTAGAGGAGAGAATCAGAGTATCTGCTAGAGGATGAGGTGCCTTAGGTAGGGTCTTATTGCTGTGAACAGACACCATGACCAATGTAAGTTTTATAAAGGACAACATTTAATTGGAGCTGGCTTACAGGTTCAGAGGTTCAGTCCATTATCATCAATGCGGGAACATGGCAGCATTGCACCATCCAGTCAGGCATGGTGCAGGAGGAGCTGAGTTCTACATCTTCACCCAAAGTAAGCCAGGAACAGACACATCCCCAGGCAGCTAGAAGGAGGGTCTCCAAGCCCACCCCCACAGTGACACACTTCCTCCCACAAGGCCACACCTTTTTTTTTTTTTTTTTTGAGCTGAGGACCGAACCCAGGCCCTTGAGCTTGCTAGGCAAGCGCTCTACCACTGAGCTAAATCCCCAACCCCAAGGCCACACCTTTTAATAGTGCCACTCCCTGGGCCAAGCATATGCAAACCAATACCTGAGGCTTTTGTGGCCTTTACCAGAGATTGGCAATCCTTTTCTGGAGAAAAGGGTTGAGCCCAGAGATGAGGGAGTCAAGAGGAAGTCTTCAAGAAAAAGACACTTATCACCTTAAGGGTCAGAAGATGGTTTCATGTTGGATGTCTGATTAGAAGACTTGAAAGACTGTTTGTTTTTTAGAACAAACTAGGGGGAGGAAGCTGTGGGGAAGATGGAAATGGAGGGAAGAAGAAAGAGAGAGAGAGCAAGGGTAGAGGGGAAGGAGGGAAGTAACAAGAGAAAAGAGGAAGCCAGTGGATTATGTAGGGGGCAGGTGGATGAACAAGCCCAAGTGTTTGGAGTGTTACCCATGCCAGGACCCAGCAGTCTGGAGAAAAAGGTCTTGGGCCCCAGGCAAGTGGAAGTCTTATATTGAGAGGGCTGTTAGAAAAAGGCTGGGTAGGAGAAAGTAGGGAATGTTCAGATACACAGTGGAATTAACTCAAGAACACTTCAGGGAGATCCAAAGGTTAGGTCTGAATGCACTGACACTGCACATGCTT